>NC_056744.1:1616280989-1616482172 GCF_019279795.1 Protopterus annectens | reverse complement strand
AGATCAGAAAGGGAGAATTCAGGAAATAAATCCCAAGGTAACCACAGCATGATACCTTCAATTTACTACCTCCTTGGCCTATGACTTCTGAAGGGAGAGGTGTACAGAGAAGGAAAAATGTTGTGTTTAGCTTTAAATATGCTTACATTTCAAGATGGATTCAAGTGCTTTCAGTCTGCATTTTATGGTTTCCTTCCTGTCAAATATAATAGTGCTAGCCTAGCAAAAGTGTAGAAAGTTCTGTTCTTTGTACAAAGTTAAATGTAGAGAAAAACGTAAACTCAGATTAAGACTGGCTAAATATGAAAGGTAAAAACAGAAATAAATCCAACCAGTCAACCACAGCAGTTGCTGTATAAAATCATGGATTTTATTCAAAGAAGGAAAATAAAACCATAAAAGCAAGGCTAAAACACAGATAAGCACTTTCACGCCTTTCTAAATAGGAGCTTCATCAGATCTAAAAACTGCTGCAAACAAACCATCTTTTAAAGTTACCTCACCAAGTCACATGATCTTAGAACTGGTCTTAAAGGGACAGTTCCATTATGTCCGTTCCTACCATCTGCATGTAATTCTAGAATCCACTTAATCTCTTTACATTCTGTTTTATTCCTTAGATCACCTTTTCTATTGCTAGGCGCAAGTAATTCCAAAACTAAAAACTTAAAAGTATGACTGGTGTCATTTTCTAGAACATGTTTATACAGTGCATTATGAACATCATTCTGCAGTGCATATTCCTAGGTACATCCAGTGAGTAAGAAGATTTATGTCTTTAGTTTTTATGCAAATTGTAGAAGTCAGAATCTAGTATATTCGTCATTCTTTGTGTGAAATGTGAATCCTACTATGTAGGGAAGACTAAAGACAGAATTAAAGAACATTTAAATGAAATCAGGAAGAATGATGTCCATAATGCACTGTGCATAGCAATGTGCCTTTGTAGGTTTTGTAAACAAATCTGGTAGCTGCTGATACTTGGCACTTACTCAAATTTTACTCATATTTTAGCTCTGTCCGGGTCTCTCTTCTTAATCCCATTTCCTCCTAAAACTGCTGACCTTTGGAAAAAGGGTGGTGAGTTACACAGTGTATAATAACAATAATTTGATTTGGAGTTGTAGAATAGTTTTACTTCAGAAAATGTATATTAATTCACAGGATCATACTCAGTCAATGTCTCAATTTATTGCTAATATTTTAAAAGTGAGCCTGCCTGATTCTGTTAAGATCTGCCCTGCCTGATTCTGTTACAATTTGTCCCTGACATTGCACTTGCAATGACTTTTCTTTCAGTTTCCTTTTGCCAAAAACAAAATTAAATTTGCTTACCTCAAGGAGGAAGTCGATGATCATTTTCTCATCCTGTGGTCTGGTTTATCCTAGACTGACTTCCCCAAGTGTTTACAGTCCTGTTCCTCTTCTGCTGCCGCTAATTTGCTTTGATGTCCATGGATCACCCTTCCAAAACCCCACAAGTAAACCAAAAATAAGTATGCATGCTGTGCACACTAAGACCACTCCAGCAGTCAGTCCTTTGAATCGCTCTGCTTGTCTCCCTAGTGAACCTGATGTTAGGCAGTTTAACACAGGTTTGGAGAAATCTGGCCCATTATTTTGGGTAGAATAGCCCCTGTCCACCAATTACACTACATCATTTAATACTGCCATATTTCCCAGTCTGGTAAGGATATCTCTATTTGTTGTACTGCAGAATGTGTAGATATCAGAATTATGCTATTGTTAAGGTTTAATGTTTATACTGTTTTCTAACTGGCTGCTTCTTTTTATTTGTAATATTTACAGTATATTTTGTGCTTTAACAGAGTTTTCTAATTGTTTGGTAAGAAAATAAAGCTGTGTTTTGCGTTAATGTGTTTGAAAGCTATCGGTTGGTTCTGCTTCTTAATCTTGTCTGCAAGCACTGGGAATGAGTAATCATATACTCAAGCGCCTAGGAATGGTTCTTCATAAAAATGTCCAAGGGGAAGAATTTTTGGTGGAGCTTGTGCCGAGGTAGATAATCTGATGGCTGGGAAACAAGCTTGGGATGCTAATATTAGTTTATTTATGTTCAGTCTTGCTATGACTCTAACCTAAACAATGAATCAGATTTTTGTAGTGCTTCTATTAATGTAGAAAATGAACTGATGTTTTAATAACACTTTAAAAAACAGGCATCCGCTACAGTACAGTTATTTTTTCATGTTAGTGAATCCAGTCTTCATGTGGGCACATTTCCTTTTCATTGACTATTAATTTTCTTTTTGTGTACTAAGGAATAACAGGATTATAGGTTCATAGGTAGGTACTAGGCTATCGGCCCAAGGGCCTACGTAATCCTAGCCAAAAAGCTTCCCTGTCTTACGCCACCCAAGAAAGTTATTTTCCTGTGCCACTGTCGAGCAGAGCCAAAGAAGTGATCCCCAGGGTGTAATTTCTTATTTCCCATCCAAGATTTTTCTTGAAAATTGCTAATGAGGAACTTTCCTTGACAAAGATGTGACATAGAAGTAGTAAATACCATTGTACACACAGATTAGTGAGAATAAACATTGGAAGAGCTTGAAAATGTACAGTAGGCGTAATAGCAGTTAAAAATATTACAGAATACAGACATAGTGAAACCATTATTAGAGTTATTGAAGAAACATACCCCTGAACCTTTACCCTTGGCAGGACTGTCATGAACAGGCTTTTTTTCAATTGAAAATATTATTTTCTAACCCTCCTGCACTTGGGTTATGAGATTATTTTAAGAGATTTATTTTTTCAGTTGTGAAAGAAATAAAGCAGCATTAGGATTATCAGCACAATGTAGAAATGATGGTTATAGACCTATTGCTTCTTTTAGTAAAAATCTTGAACCTGTAGCAGCAGCACTCCTCCTGCCTTAGGCTGGCAGCCACAATGGTGCACTTAGTGAAAAATGATAGCTTCTCTAATTCTCAGACACAAGATTTATGTAGCAGTTTTGTATTCATTAGAAGCATTGCTATTAAGTACTAACATACAATACTTATCTGCAGCACCACTGTCTAAATATGAATTATCATTACTAATAAACCTTCTCTATAGATTGAGCAATGTCCACCATTTAATCTTGCTTCTTTATTTTCTAAAGCAGACAAGGGAGAACCATACAAATGTGTAGTTGTTAACCCTGCACTTCCTCCTAGGTTAGATATAAAAGACATTCCATTACAGAACCCAGGTCTTATTAGTTTCTGTGATGCCCACCGCTGCTACCGATATGTGATGACCACCAATATATGTCACCCCCATGCTAGGCCAGTAATCAAGGAGCCTGAATCCTCACCACTGACACTGGAGAAGGATGTGCACTTGGAATACAAATGGACAGACTCAGTATTTCCAGATGCAGACCTCTCTGCATCAAGTACAATTTCCCTTAAACGCACACAGGGGACACACTCAGCCCAGGGTCTGCATGTCTCTATCTGTCTCCCTCCAAGTCCCCAATAAGACTCCTCAGTAGTACAGCTGCAGAGTTAGGTCCTCAGTCGAGTTTCCAAGCCAAATTCTCCAGCACCCTCTCTGTAGGTTCATAGGTTCATACTAGGCTATCTGCCCGAGGGCATTTACAAGCCTAGCCCATAGTTTTGTGGCTTACGCCACCCCTTTAGTATGGGGAACTATACCCATTATTTTGCTATGCCTCTGTTGAGCAGTGACACTGAGGTAATCCCTGGGGTATATCTGCGATCTCCCATCCATTGGTCAAGATTTCTCTTGAACAAGGCCAGCGAGGTGCTCTGCCTCACATATACCGGGATTTTATTCCACAGCATAGGGAGTCTTTGGGTGATGAATCTATCCCTCCAGCACGTCCTATTAATAGCCGTGTCGAGGTTTAAGTCTCCCGCCCTTGTGGCTCTGACGGATCTAGATTTTTTAAGGTGAAGCATATTCATCAAATCTGGGTTTGACATGGCCTTGTATGTTAGGCAAAGGTCACCTCTGAGCAAGCGGTAAGCGACTGAATAGAGCTGGAGTTCTTTCAGTCGGGCAGCATAGGACAGATGTTTGAGACCCTTTATCCTTTTGGTGAGGAACTTTTGTGGCCTCTCCAGCTGCTGCAAGTGTCGGGTCAGATACATTCCGAATGGGGCATTGTACTCAATCATTGGTCTGATGAGTGATGAGTATAGGAGACTATGACCTCCTTGATCTAGATGAGAATCCTTCATGATAAGGTGGGCAATGTAGAAGGTCTTCCTAACTACTTTAGCTACATGGGTGTCGAATGACAGACTACTATCAACCTGGGTCCCCAGGTCCCCGATAACTTCTTCTGTGCTCAGTGAATTGCCACCTATTTGGTAGCTAGGGGTAACCTTGTTTTTCCCGAAGGGTATGACTATGCATTTTTTGGCATTTAACTTTAGGCCATGGCTCTGGCACCAGTTATCCGTTTCTGTGAGACCCTTCTGAAGGATATCTGTGTCAGATGTGTTTTCTACTATGGCGCCCAGTTTGCAGTCATCTGCAAACTTTGTCAGCTATAACCCTCCTGTGTTTGCTTGTACTTCGGAAAAGTAGATGCCAAACAAGAGTGGGCCCAGGACTGAGCCCTGTGGTACACCACTTGTGACAGGCTTTGAGTCTGACATGGCGCCAGCAACTCTGACCCTGTGGGTTCTGTCACTCAGCCAGTTTGCAACCCATCTTGTGATGTATGGGTTAACATTTAAGCTGATGAGTTTTTCAATGATACCCGAGTGGGGTATTGTATCGAAGGCCTTCGCCAGATCGAGGTAGGCTGTATGGACTGCCTTTCCCTCATCAATGGCTTTGGTGACTGTTTCGAAAAAGTCAACCAAGTTTAGAAGGCATGATCTGCCTTTGACAAAGCCAAACTGGGATGGATCCAAAGTCTGCAAATTCCCTATGTCTTTATTTATGAGGTCCATTATGATCCTCTCCATGGCTTTGCAGATAAGGCTTGTAAACCCAGTGCTTCATGTCCCTGCCCCAAGTAGCTGACATGCATACTCTTTTTAAGATTTAATTTTCACACACACCCACCCGAGAAAGGCTGGCACAGATTACCCACTCAACTACCTTATAGTCTGGGCAAAGTTGGTAATCACTGCCACCAGTCAGTTACCACACAGTCTCACCAAATAAATATAAGCACTCTCCAATGTTAGATACTCATTACAAGGACCAGCCACAATAAAGTTTTAAATACATTTAATAACAAATAATAGAAGTACACGACAGTACTAAATATAGATTCATAGTAAACTGCTGAGTTCAGATCACATGAAATATTGAAAGGAGCATTTATGGACAGACTCAGACAAATAAAGAAAAACAATATCTAAACTAAGCTTCACTATATTCCTGATTGAATCTAAGAGAATTACTGTTCCCTAGATAAGTTACTTACTACATCAAGGTAAGATGCTGTGGGTGAGGGTCTTTCTAGTCAGGCTTCCCAAGCAGAATACTCAATACTCTTGAGATTTCTGTTTGTAAT
The DNA here is from genome assembly GCF_019279795.1 of Protopterus annectens. Taxonomy (NCBI): domain Eukaryota; kingdom Metazoa; phylum Chordata; order Ceratodontiformes; family Protopteridae; genus Protopterus; species Protopterus annectens. Next base: position 1,616,476,663 of record NC_056744.1, on the reverse strand, counting down.
ATCTAAAATATAATTTCTAAGAGGGCTGGCAGACTGACATAATCTGGTCACCTGACTCTTGGTTTTCACAGTGTTCCCCTTTGAATCTGAGAATGGAAGTTAGCAAAGACGGCCACAATACACATCCAAATGTTTATGGCAGTGCCTAGGGCCTCCCCTCTTTTCACTGAGCTAATGGACAAAAGCTCTTCCCCAGACTGAGCATCTCCAGTACTTCTCAGCACTGTGGGGTGCCATTTAAGGGTTTAACAGCTCATTTACATTTCATTTATTTTTCTTAAAGTTAAGCTCTGCTGTGCCAGTATCCTCTATTAAAAACATACATTTAATTCAGCTGGAATAATACATGTACATTTTATTCTTCATTTCATCAGGGTGCGCTGTTGATACATTCAATACAAGAAAAGGTCACAAATACATTGTCAGCACAAGCATCTGTACAAAATCAATTTGCCATACAAATGACATGCAGTTCTAATACATTTGTAACACAAGCACCTTGTACACATCAATTTGATATTCAAAGGCATATCATTCTTTACAAAACTCCAGCTGGCTATGCTGGCACTTGCCCATATCACAGTTTCGTTAAGGGCTCCTGTGTTTGAAGACAAGATGGGAGTACTTGAAGTAGCCTTTTCTGTTTGTACCCAAGACAAGATTTTATTAGCTAGACAATTATACTGAAGTGTGACTACTCAAATCGCTGAGCTTGTAGCTGTTACTGAAATGTGTAAGACTGGCTGCAGTTGGTCTCTGAACTTATGTAATGCCACCTGGATGGGTGGCTGGTAGCCACACAAAATTTCTTAGCTCGGTTGATCAAAGCCTGCCATTTACCCTTTCACTAGGGCTAAAATACTTTAATAAAACAGATTTCAAATATTTGGTATGCCCCTCATCTTTCAGTTTTTACTGACTCATGCTATTGCTTACAATGTAGTTCATGATTTTGGAACACTTTGGAAAGAACAGTTATTTGACTTCAGCAAGAACTGTTATCAAAAAATATTTTGTTTTTTTTTGCTAATTTATTAGATGCTTAATTAATACCAAGGGAAATAGCTTTTGTGATGTGTGCCACAAATAAAAGTGGTAATTCCTTTATCACTAAGGGAAATACTTTTGCAGATATGGTGGCAAGACAAGCTGCGTTGCCTTATCCTGTTCAGCCTTCGCTTTTGCAGCAACTGTTGAAACTAACACTAACATTTCTTTACAGGAGCTGTTATCTTTCCAGAATGAGACTGAGGACTGAGGTGGAAAACTGATGGCTGCAGTTGGTCTCCGACCCTTTTGTAATACCACCTGGATGCGTAGCTGGTAGCCGCACAAAATTTCTTAGCTCGGTTGGTCAAAGCCTACCATTTACCTTTTCACTCAGGCTAAAATGCTTTAATAAAACAGATTTTAAATGATTGGTATACCCCTTGTCTTTCAGAAGTTATTTATTTATTTACAGTTTGTTTTCCAAGATAGTCCATTGGGCAGAAGGAACCCATTTTCAATGGTGTCCCGGGGAGAAAAGCTCTCAGAAGGTAAAACAAATGAATAAAGCAAAAATCCAGCAAACCAACAAACATTTGTAGTATACATAGTAATAGAAGATATATTAACATCATATTTAAGACAGAAGACAATATATAAAATGCTTTTACACAGGAAGCATAGTATGTATATATATTTACATGGTCTACAATAGTGATTTCTGAATTAAAATTCACAAAAGGAGTGACAGTGAAAGAAGGATGGAACAGAGCAATTAATAAGAGGAATGTGGGTGTAATATAATTGAAGGAAGTCAGGAGGAATGGTGTAGGAGGAGATTAGGTAAGAGGGTATACAGTGAAGAGATGAGATATAAGAAATAGAGAAGAGGGGTAGGTGGGGTGTGTGGATGTAATAGATAGGGGTTAGGATATGAGGAATAGAGAAGAGAGGTAGACAGGTTATAGACAACTAGAGGAGATTCAGAAGGGATGGGAGTAGGAGCATTCCCAGAGAGATGAGAGGTGGGAGTGGAGCAAGGTTTTGAAGTTGAAGTGGTTGTTGGTGGTGCAAATATGAGGAGGGAGGGAGTTCCAGAGTCTGGACAGAGAGAAGGATAAAAGGAATTTGCCCGGAGTATGTGCTTGTTTATACACTTCGAGTAGGTTCTGATTATTTGACCTGAGTAGTCTATCTGGCTGGTAAAGTTTGAGGGAGGTGTTAAGTGATGGGCACAGAGAGGGTTTAAAGATAAGTTTATGTGCATAAGAAAGTTGGATGAAAGAGAGGTGGTGGGGTAGTTGCTCATTTTGTAAATATTTGGGTAGCTTACTTAAAACATAATGTGTCTATCTGTATCGGAACCCATTCAAACATTGGAAAGGCCTTGGGGCCATTTTGGGATGTTATTGAACTTCCTCAAGCACAAAAATTTAAATACACATTGATTGTTATAGACACTTTCTGGACTGGTAGAGGTATACCACTGTGCGAAGAATAACGTAAGGACTGTGGCCAAAAAGCTCTTTATGGAATTAATTCCAACATTTGGGGTCCCTTGTTGCATTCAATCAGACCAAGGTATGCATTTTACTAGTCGGGTTCTTAAACAGATCTGTAAAGCTCTAAATGTACAATTGCAGTTTCATTATCCCTATAGACTACAAGCTTCAGGAACTGCAGAAAGGGCTAATCGGATAACAAAATTTGTGAGGAAACGGGTCTTAAGTGGCCAGATGCTTTATTCTTAGTTCTATTCAGTATGAGAAGTGCATTCAGCACCATAAGAAAATCATCCCCTCATAAAATTCTTATGGGCAGACCCATGAAAATGTCGGCTACGCCTCCACCTAAAAATTTGGAATTGCAAAGCATAGATGACATAGTCAATTTACTTGTACTGCAAATCTTTTGTCTTACAGAAATATCACAGAAGTGTTCTGAACGCAGTGCAACAACCTGCAGAAAGGGAAAAGCATGAACTGAAACCAGATATTGTCGGGTCTATATCATGAAATCAAATAGGAACAATGTTGAATGTCAAATGAGTGAAAGTGCCGAAACTCAAAGTCCATTTTATGGGGTCTGCAACCCCCCACACACACCCCCGCTAAATATATATTCCAACTCCGTGATCACACTACACCAAAGAAAGGGCAAACTTTCCATTTTTACTTCACTGAAACCGCAATAACGGACCTTTGCATATTGGCACTTTCGCTCATTAGAGCATTCAATAGTGTTCCTATTCAATTTCGTGATATAAACTCGATTTCATCTACATCAAGGTCCACTCTAGGAGAGAGAGAGTCCAAGATGGAAAGGGCTTTCCCTGCAGTTGTTACTGCCATCCCCTGTGAAGGCCTCCCACCTGGACAAATGTATCACATGTCAAAAAGACTATCCCTTGTGATGAGCACAAGCAACACTCCACCGACATCATCCCATGTGAACCAGCAGAACCTACAGCAAACTGAAAAAAAAGCAGTGGTACCATTACATCAGGAAGTGACTAGTGACTTTTTGCAATCTGAACCAAATCCAGAAACAATTTTCTATCCAAACTGAATCTGGATTTGCCATCCAGACTGAATCTAGAAGTAAATGCATTTGATTTGCTTTTTGCAACCGACATTGTGCAACTCTGCTGCTTCATCCTGGTCTGAAATAAGTTACACTAATTCTTCAACATCAACTATTTTTTCCCTTGTTTCTGTGACCAGCAGTGAACACTGATCATGTCCTTTGGACAGTGAAATAGACAATCGATTATCCAACCAGAATTAACTTTTAAAGTCATCTGTAGTTAACAGTTTTGGCTGGAGGCTATTTAGTGATAGACTTTGCACAGACCATCAACAAACAAATCAACACCCATGTTTGCAGTTTCTTCAGAAGCCTCTTAAGCCCTAACATGCTTGTTTCTCGTATGGACCTATCATCCTGACATTTACTGTGATTTTATTAATTTCGTTTTGTTTGCCATCTGGAATTTGAGTACATCGTCATCTGCAACCATCAGAACTGTAAATACTGAATCATTTCTTACTTGACATAAAGACATTGCTAAAAACAGGGACAATCTTTGATTAAAATTGAATTGAGAACACCTGAGTTGCATCTTAAACTTAAAACCTTTTACCTATGCACAGACTCTTAACATCACTGACTGTTGGGTTTGTACTCAAATAGCTACTGCACACGATGGGGATATTCTGTTGACTCTAATACCAGTGACTGATACAAAACTTCACACTGCATTTTGTATTATCTTTCTCACCAAGAATCAAAAAGATAGACATCAACCCATTTTCAGTGATGCCACTTTAAATATCAATGACTATTAAAAGACATGTTTGCTATTGTAAAAAGTATTTGGTTTATTTTATTTTTTACATTTGTTTACTGGGAAAGTTCGACCAGACACATGTTCTTTTTCAGTGGAGTCCTGGGGTGAAAAGCTCCACAAAACATACAGCAGTAACTCGTGTAAAAATAAAGTAGTACAAGAAGTAAGATACTGATATGATAAGTTAAAACAATTGCTAAGTAATCACAAAATTAGATAGACAAATGTAAAGGTGTAACAACATTTTACAATCTTTGTAAATAAAGACTGCGGTGGTGGTGCTGCAGTAACGTTGTCGCCTCACAGTTAGACGTTGCCTGCGTCTTCTGTGTGGTGACATGCGTGAATGGGTGTTCCTTCGTTGAAGGTTGTGCGTTAGGCCCGGCAAGCCAGCACGTAAAACTCTGCCAATCATTAGCGGACCGGAGTTCCGCTGTGGCGACCCCTAACTGAGAAAAAAACGAAAGACACAAACAAACAATCTTTGTAAATAAAGAGAGAAACCAAGTTACACTCCACATTTTTCACATAGATTGCAATGAGAAAAATATTTCCTCATATCAACAGTATAACAGTAATGAGAATTGTTAGCATGCATCGAGGCATTATAGTGGATATAAAAAGTGTACACACCCCTGTTAAAATGCCAAGTTTTTGTGATAGAAAAAAACAATACCACAATAAATAATTTCAAAACTTTTCCCACCTTTAATGTGACCTATAACCTGTACAATTAAATGGAAAAACAAATCTGTTAGGAGAAAAATATAATGAATAAAAAAATGTACAATAAGCTGGTTGCATAAGTGTGCACACCCTTAAACTAATACTTTGTTGAAGCACCTTTTGATTTAATTACAGCATTCAGTCCTTGGGTAGGAGTCTATCAGCATGGCACATCTTGACTTGGCAATATCTGCCCACGCTTCCTTGCAAAAGTGCTCCAAATATGTCAGATTGCGAGGGCATCTCTTGTGCACAGACATCTTCAGGTCACCCCACAGCTTTTCCATTGGATTTAGGTCTGGGCTCTGGCTGGGCCATTTTAAAACTTTAATTTTCTTCTGGTGAAGCCATTCTTTTGTTGATTTGGATGTATGCTTGGGGTCATTGTCATGTTGAAAGGTGAAATTCCTCTTCATCTTCATCTTTCTAGCAGACGCCTGAAGGTTTTGGGCCAAAAGTGACTGGTATTTGGAGCTGTTCATAATTCCCTCCACCTTGACTAAAGATCCAGTTCCAGCTGAATAAAAGCAACTCCAAAGCATGAAACTGGCACCACCATGCTTCACCATGGGGACAGTGTTCTTTTGGTGATGCAAGGTGTTTTTGTGCCAAACGTACCTTTTTGAATTGTGGCCAAAAAGTTCAATCTTGGTCTCATCAGACCATAACACATTTTCCCACATGCTTTTGGAGACTATGTATTATTTCTCAAATTTCAGCTGGGCCTGGATGTTTTTCTGTGTAAGAAAAGGCTTCCGCCTTTCAACCCTACCCTATGGTTCAGACATATGGAGAATACAGGAGATTGTCACATGTAGTACACAACCAGTACTTGCATGAAATTCCTGCAGCTCCTTCAGTGTTGCTGTAGGTCTCTTGGCAGCCTCCCTGACCAGTTTTCATCTTGTCTTTTCATCAATTTTGGAGGGACGTCCAGTTCTTTGCAATGTCACTGTTGTCCCATATTTTCTCCACTTTTTGATGACTGTCTTCACTGTGTTCCATGGTATATCCAATGCTGTGGAACTTTTTTTGTACCCTTCTCCTGACTGATACCTGTCAATAGCAAGATCCCTTTGATGCTTTGTAAGCTCTCTGCAAAACCATGGCTTTTGCTGTAGCAGGCAACTAAGTAAATGTCAGGAAAATCCTACTAGGACAGCTGAACTTTATTTGGGGTTAATCAGAGTCTCTTTAATTGATGGCAAGTGTGTACCCAAGAAGACTGAATGCTGTAATTAAATCAAAAGGTGCTTCAACAAAGTATTAGTTTAAGGGTGTGCACACTTATGCAACCAGCTTATTGTACGTTTTTTATTTTTTATATTTCTCCCCTATCAGATTTGTTTGTTCTTCAACTGAATTGTACAGGTTATAGGTCACATTAAAGGTGGGAAAAGTTTTGAAATGATTTACTGTGGTCTAATTTTTTATATATCACAAAAAAACTGGCATTTTAACAGCGGTGTGTACACTTTTTATATCCACTGTATGTAATTAAAATAGACAGAGAAAGGTGATGTAGTCAGAATTTCCTATAGAATACACAGTAGGAGTTGTAGTTAGCAAGTGAACAAGCTAGAAGGAAGGGCATAGATAGATATTAGTCAGGAGTAGAACAAGGACACAGCCATTTGTTGAATAAGTGGGGTTTTAGTGTTGTTTTAAACTGGGATAGTGATGTAACGGTTGTAGTGTTTTCTGGGAGTTCATTCCAGGAATGCTGTTTGTTGGAACAGCATTTGCAATTTTACCTAGAGAATTTATGATGGGGCTGGAGGGCAGGGTACTCTCCCAGAATACCAGCTGGTTTAGGACTATGAGATAGGGCACCAAACTGTCTTAGGGTGGCCACACTTACAGCAGACAACGAAAGAGCCTGCTCGGGATCAGTACCTGTCATATTCTAGACAAAGAGAAAGTCAGAGTGCGGCACTGTTGGTTTTGAAAAATCAGGAGGGATGTGGAGGTAAAGACCAGTGCTAGAGGTATTGATACCTGGTACCCAAATGTCACTATGACAGGTGCCAACTACCATGATGTTGTTGGACCAAAGATGTGTATCCTCATGGCAGGCCCCCCAAAGCCAGGAGCACTCAGACATAGGACAACACCAAAGTGGGGTACACCAATATGGGGAACCTGTTAGAATAAATACAGGGAAACCTGAGTTAGCAATGTGGAGGATAACCATCCTGGGTCTGAATCACCTGGTTTTAGGGTTCCCAGAATCTGAGCCCAGGAAGAAATAATGAACTCCAGCTTCTTCATGGCCATTGCTATCTGTCTGTAGTCATTTGTGGGACAGAATGGAGGGTCCCTTATAAAAGGAAACAGAAGGTAAGGACCTGGACAGAGCCAAGGTACCTGGTACTGGTCAAAAAAAACAAAACATGGTGGATGTGGTAGTTGTAACCACCAAAAACATCATGATCTCTTTAACCTTACGTTCATCAAAAGACTTAATAAATTTCACCTTAGTTTATATCTGATGCATTTATTTATCTTTTGCTGACCAAGTTTGTCCCACTAGGCTGGTCGCCTCTTTTCAGGGTTGACCCAAGGTGGTATTTATAATACTATGGGAAATTTGGGCATCAGAGACCTTTCTCTACTCTTTTTGACAGGTGCCATGGGATCTTTTACATCTACCTGAGCTACCATCTACCTGAACTACCACATACTCAAGCTAATGGGACCTCGGTTTAAAATCTCATCCAAATTACGCCCCCCATGCTGCACTGTAGTGTGAGCAATCCATCTGCCTGGTGTGAGAATATAACCCACAGCCTTCTGCACCAAACGTGAATTTGCTACCCGCTGCACCAACTATGAAATGACCCATTAGTGGAAGACCCAGGGGAACTTGCAGTAGATGGACATTCCTACTCTTTTTTTTTTTTGCACTTTAGTTTCTCCAGTTTCCCTAAAAAGACGGCAGGCCTTTCTGCACCAAAGATAGATTGCGTCATTGACTTCTAAGTGGATCTAACAATGGCAAGTGTCATAGCTTGGCCTCAGGAAAAGTAATCATTTGGTGGGCCTGTTATCTGTGCAGGCACGCTTTCCTGTGGAAGAATCCATGACTGCTCTGGGCTTCAGGGACAGAAAACAAAAATGGCAACTTTACAGGTAGAAAGAAACAAAAAGCATACATCTGGGTTGAATGCAATAAAGGATGAAACACAAGACACTTTATGCCCTGCACAAATAATTTTTGCGAGGCTTTCAGCAAAGCCCAGGGTGGAGGAGATTCAAACTGCAGTTACATAACAGTCAATACAGCAGAGGTTCACTGCATGTAAATGTGCAATGAAATGGAAATTATGCTGAAAAACCTAGTGAGTGAATAATGAGTTGCAAATGGAGGGAAAATGTTGTGATTCACAGATGTCAGCAAATATTTTAGCATGTTTTTGTGCATCTATAAACAGTGATATAACACACTTCAAAAACTGAGCTGTGTCTCAAGTTATATTAAGAGCTGCAGTAGTCTACATTCAGCTCCAGTTAACTGCCTTAGCTACTGTCAGATGCAAACTATTATATATCCTCTCAGACTTTGGGTGCAGATGTGCTATAGCCAGCAGCTGATTTACATATTTTGATAGAGAAAGACTCTGGCAAAATACAGACTAGAAGGGGACAGTGAAGATCCCATATGAACCACAGGCATTTACTCTAGCTGCTTTTTGCCGCCATACCTGCTAACCATCAAGCTTTCCCTGATTAGATTCTGCCAATTCATTTCCTATACTAGGGGATTAACCCAGTGTAGTACTGAAGTAAGAGCTGACTAAAATGGCCCTCGTATACACTGCCATAAGGGTTGCTCGTGCCCTCTCCAGCATCCTGGCAATGATGACAACTGTATGGCTTAGCCGCACTCCCTGGGGAGTAGGACTAGAAACCCACATCACTGATGGGACCTACAATTCCTTCCTTTTGCAAGTGCACTGTCCTGTAAACTCACTAATGAAGGCTACCACAACACCGTGGCTTGGCGAGCCAACAAACTGACCCTAAGACACACATTATGATTATGCTCCTCCTTCTCCAAAGATTTGTCGCAGTCTGAGTCCTGTTCCTTCTGTCTCACCCCTCCCCAGGAATGGGCATTCCATCCTTCCCTGCTGACTCTATTAATCTCCTGGTCCACAAGCTGAAATCAGGTCACCTAGGCCATAGTGAGGGATTTCTCACGCTATGCAACCAAAGATGGATACAACAGGCAAAAAGGTTTAGTAATAGGAAAAGCTACTATTTCTTGAACTCCAGGTAATGTGTGATGGGGACTATTTCCATTGTGTATGTGAGGCACCAATGTGGTTCACGTGATTCTGATAAAAGGCATATGTCTGACCTGATGATCTCTTTCAACACAGGCATTTCCCACAGGACCATTTTTTTTTTAAGTACTGACGCATTGCATAGAACATGCTGACACATGGAGGTACCAATCAGACTGGCAATCTCCCCCAAAATATTTGGGTATTGTGTTTTACAGGTGATGTTGGCTACCCCCTAGAACCATTAATTATGACATCTGTGCACAGTCCTGAAAGAGTGGAACAGATACCATATTAAACTACTTATGCCAAGATGCAGTACATAACTGAGCAGGTGGTTGAGATAATGAAAGCATAGTCTTGTTCACCTGATACTTCTGGAGGACATTAAAGTACTCTCTAGAGATGGCTGGTCCACAGGATGGTAGCAACATGTACCATGCTATACAACGTGATCATGTGACAGCAAGAATGTCATACTTGGATTGCAGTATTTCCCAGGCCACTAGTAGTAGCAGCTGAAAGCAACACTACATATCAGGTGCCAAAAAAGGTCCAGTCCAAACAAGCACTTCCAGGTAGCAATGGGTTCAATATATGGCAGCCCTGACAAGACAACAACTGGTCAAGAACTATAAGCCATGTCATTCACAGAGTGCCTTTACAGACTAAACTTAATGTTTATCTACTAGTAGTAGCAGCTGAAAGCAACATCACATATCAGGTGTCAAAAAAATATTCCACACCAAACAAGCACCTCCAGGTAGTGATGGATGCCATATACAGCAGCCCTGGCAAAGCAACAACATCTGGTCAGGAACTATAGGCCCTGTCATTCACAGAGTGTCAAAGACTAAACTCGATGCTTATGCAGCTCTCATCAGGCTATGCTGGTCTGGTCACACTGTGCATCAATCTTCACTTTAGTATACAGGTAGGAGGGTGTTGTAGGATGCAGTCATCATTCACACAGGGAACAAGGAATACCATAACACCAAAATCTGCATACAAAATAGGGGTGGGAGACATATGTTTTACAGGCTATTAGTCGGGGCAGCTTTAAGTGACTTCAAACGGTGTTGTAGGGTTTTCCTTCTTTGACAGAGAGTAGGCACCACTATATGACCTAGACTTGGTGTCACCCCTGTGATGCATGGATGCACTGATAGTCTGTAGTGGCAGGGATGGCTTGGTACTTAATGACCTATAAGGAGGCCACTGCTGAGGTGCTGCTCCCCTTGAGGAAAATGGTCATCACTGCCTTAAGTGAAGAATGGCAGGTCGTCTGACAGCTCCAAACTCAGCTGCTGACCATGCCTCCTGCAAAGGCCTATGCACATGTCCACTCAGTGTTCATATCTTACTCTTGTTCACAGATAACACTGGAAAGTGGCATACAGGATGGCACAAGCAAACCTAAGCATGAAGGTACTGCCTGAGGTGGTGCATGCCACAATATCTCTTAACTGATTACTTATGTCATAATAACTAACCTCCATCTCTACATGTAGCTCATGATAGTGTTGAGCAGCATTCTCACATATCACATTGGCCTGCTCCATGGCAACCTGTGTGATAACGGTCTATGAGTAGCATCCACAATGTTACATGGATATAAAAGGGCAAGTATGACTGCTGATGGCACTAGGTACACCTGCACTGAAATTCTATGATGGAGATACCCACTGATGAAGCAATGCACACTTCAGAAACTGCTAATTTGGGCATATGGACTGCACTGGTAAGGTCTTCCAGCCATGAGAGATCCTTCTCTTAAGTGGGATGGTGTGTGCTTTGCCAGTACAGCCACGCGTTGTTCAAAACTTTTGGCTGTACACACACCCTTCTTTAAGGACAGCCTACCACCCAGGAATGAAATAGACAAGAGTTATTCTGTCTTCAGACTGTGATACAAGACGTTCAGTCCTGCCTTCATTACCAGACTCTGTAATGCAGCTGATTTCAGCCCTTAAGTCCAGTCTCAGTGACTCCTCCCACTTGCAAAATAAAAATAAGATACTGAGCTCAAAAGATAAAGTTAAACAAGATCTTTTTGTACAGATGACTTGCCCTCAGAAGTAAATCTGCATCCCAGGTGAAACCAGCAAAACAAAAACATTAAGCCCAATGCTTAATTTTTATTTTTGGTGTATCATTTTTGCTTATTATTAATTCTGAATTTTAGACTCTGCTGAGAACAGCAGGTTTTACAGAAAAGGTCTGTGATACTACAACTTACAGCGGGCACTGCCATTATTATCAAGATAACAAAGAATTAAAAAATATCAAAGAATTAGAAGAATTAGACTTGCTGCTGAGGATAAAGAGGTTTTACAAAAACTGATCTGTGTCACTTTAACTGAAATGAGCCCCTTACAAGCATGCACTGTGGCTATTATCAATATAGCAAAGAATAATCCTCTTAAAAGCAGGAACTGTCTTGCATATAGACCAAGACATAGACAGATGGTAGCAAAACCTGGTTAATGATTTTAATATGAGCCCCATAAAAGCAGGCACGGATTCCCCTTTTATTTGTACATTTTACTTGTATCATAAAATGAACCCAGCCACTGGGAATACACAAGCCAGTGTATTTCTTTGTGCCGGTCCCAAGCCCGGATAAATGGGGAAGGTTGCATTAGGAAGGGCATCCGGTGTAAAACTTTGCCAAATAATTCATGGGGACACCAGTAAATATTTACATACCGGATCAGTCAAGGCCCGGGTTAACAACGACCGCCACCATTACTGTTAGCTAGCAGGGTGCTGGCAGAAATTGGGCTACTGTTGGCCGAAGGAGGAGAAGAGGCAGAGGGCATGGCTGAAGGCAGGAAGAGAGGAGAAAAGCTATGACTGTGGTAGTGAAGGTCGGAACTTTGAATGTTGGCAGTATGATTGGTATAGGGAGAGAGCTAGCCGATATGATGGATAGAGGGAAGGTTGGTATATTGTGTGTGTGCAAGAGACCAGGTGGAAGGGGAATAAGGCTAGGTGTATCGGAGGTGGGTTCAAATTGTTTTATCATGGTGTGGATGGGAGGAGAAATGGCATAGGAGTTACCCTGAAGGAACAATATGCTAAGAGTGTTTTGGAGATGAAAAGAGTGTTGGATAGAGTGATGTTTATGAAGTTGGAAATTGATGGTATAATGATGAATGTTGTTAGTGCATATGCTCCACAAGTTGGGTGTGCGATGGATGAGAAAGAACAATTTTGGAGTTAGTTGGATGAAGTGGTGATGACTGTACCCAAGGGTAAGAGAGTGGTGATTGGAGTAGATTTCAATGGGCATGTTGGTGAAGGGAACAGAGGGGATGAGGAAGTGATGGGTAGATATGGTGTTAAACAAAGGAATGCAGAAGGTCAGATGGTAGTGGATTTTGTGAATAGGATGGACACAAGGCTGTGGTGAATACGTATTTTAACAAGAGGGAGGAGCATAGGGTGACATACAAGAGTGGAGGAAGATGCACACAGGTGGATTATATCTTATGTAGGAGGGCCAGTTTGAAGGAGATTGGAGACTGTAAAGTGGTAGCCAGGGAAAGTGTAGTTAGGCAGCATGAGATGGTGGTTTGTAGGATGATGTTGGTGATCAAGAAGAGGAGGAGGAGTGTGAGGGCAGCACCAAGGATGAAATGGTGGAAATTGAAAAAGGGTAATTGTGAGGTGGAGTTCAGGGATGAGTTACCAAATAGCTGGGTAACTACAGCAGAGCTAGTAAGGGAGATGGCTAGAAAGGTGCTTGGCATGACATCTGGACAGTGGATGGATGACAAGGAGACATGGTGGTGGAATGAGGAAGTACAGGAGAGTATACAGAGAAAGAGGTTGGCAAAGAAGTGGGATTGTCAGAGAGATGAAGAAAGTAGACAGGAGTATAAGGAGATGAGGTGCATGGCAAAGAGAGAGGTGGCGAAGGCTAAGGATAAGGCGTATGAAGAGTTGTATGAAAGGTTGGACACTAAGGATGGAGAAAAGGACCTGTACCAATTGGCTAGACAGAGGGACCGAGCTAGGAAGGATGTGCAGCAGGTAAAGGTGATAAAGGATAATGAGGGAAACATACTCACAAGCGAGGAGAGTGTGTTGAGGAGATGGAAAGAGTACTTTGAGGAGTTGATGAATGAAGAGAATGAAAGGGAGAGAAGGATGGATGATGTGGGGATAGTGAATCATGAAGTACAATGGATTAGCAAGGAGGAAGTAAGGATAGCTATGAAGAGGATGAAGAATTTTAAGGCTGTTAGTCCAGATGACATACCTGTGGAAGCAAGGAGGTGTTTAGGTGAAATGGCAGTGGAGTTTTTAACCAGATTGTTTAATGAAATCTTGGAAAGTGTGAGGATGCCTGAGGAATGGAGAAAAAGTGTTTTGGTACTGATTTTTAAGAATAAGGGTGATGTGCAGAGCTGCAATAACTACAGAGGGATTAAATTGATCAGTCATAGCATGAAGTTATGGGAAAGAGTAGTAGAAGCTAGGTTAAGAAGGGACATGATGATTAGTGATCAGCAGTATGGTTTCATGCCAGGAAAGAGCACTACAGATGCGATGTTTGCTCTGAAAGTGTTGCTGGAGAAGTACAGTGAAGGTAAGAAGGAATTGCATTGTGTTTTTGTAGACTTAGAGAAAGCATATGACAGGGTGCCTAGAGAGGAGTTGTGGTATTGTATGAGGAAGTCAGGAGTGTCAGAGAAGTATGTAAGAGTGGTACAGGATATGTACAAGGGTAGTGTGACAGCGGTGAGGTCTGTGGTGGGAGTGACCGATGCGTTCAAGATGGAGGTGGGATTACATCAAGGATCAGATCTGAGCCCTTTCTTATTTGCAATGGTGATGGACAGGTTGACAGACGAGATCAGACAGGAGTCCCCGTGGACTATGATGTTTTCAGATGACATTCTGATCTGTAGTGAGAGTATGGAACAGGTGCAGGAGACCCAGGAAAGATGGAGATGTACTCTATAGAGAAGAGGATTGAAGGTCAGCAGGAGTAAGACAGAATATATGTGTGTGAATGAGAGGGAGGACAGAGGAATGGTGAGGATGCAGGGAGTAGAGGTTGCGAAGGTGGATGAGTTTAAATACTTGGGATCAATAGTTCAGAGTAAAGCTGACTGTGGAAGAGAGGTGAAGAAGAGAGTACAGGCAGGATGGAGTGGATGGAAAAGAGTGTCAGGAGTGATTTGTGTCAGACGAGTACCAGTAAGAGTGAAAGGGAAGGTCTACAAGAGGGTAGTGAGACCAGCTATGTTATATGGGTTGGAGAAAGTGGCATTGACAAAAAGGCAGGAGTTTGAGCTGGATGTGGCAGAGTTAAAGATGTTAAGATTTGCACTGGGTGTGACGAGGGTGGACAGGATTAGGAATAAGTATATTAGAGGGTCAGCCCAGGTTGGAAGGTTTGGAGACAAAGTCAGAGAGGCAAGATTACGTTGGTTTGGACATGTGCTGAGAAGGGATGCTGAGTATATTGGGAAAAAGATGCTAAGGATGAAGCTACCAATTAACAGGAAAAGAGGAAGGCCTAAGATAAGGTTTATGGATGTGGTGAGAGAGGACATGCAGGTGGTTTGTGTGAGAGATTAAGATGCAGAGGACAGGAAGAAATGGAAACAGATGATCCGCTGTGGCGAAAGAAGATGATGAATGACTTGTATCATAAAATGATTAAATACAACAATAGGGGGCTTACAAAAGAAAGATCTGTGACTAAAAATATATAAATAAATGAGGGTAAGATATGAGTAAAAAGAGCCATGACAAGCCTCCTAAAAGCAGCCTTTATACTGCTATAAAACTGATATTTTTTCCATATTATTGATGGAACCGATAAAATTTAAGCAAAAGTGTTATTTGCGTTATCTTTCTGCTTCATAATATGTGAAACTGAGTAAATAAAAGCATTTTATACCTCATTTGATAAGTTATAGTAAATATTTCCCTTTTATATCCTAAACAAACACCTGATGAATTGTAAACTTCATGGGATGATTCACAAGACGCCAAGTTGGAAGTTCTTTCTTGGGTTGTCTGGTGTATTCAAATAAGGGACTCAACCCCAAGCCTTGGGACTGATGCCCTTACTTCCCTGCTTATTCCTTTTCCACCATTCAGCACTCTTGGACCCTCCCTATATAGTCTCAGGATGCCTTTAAAGAGAGCTGTTAACTGATATAACATCAGAACAATAACGCTTGTCTATCAGCTCACTTAACTTTTAAAAAACTTCTACAAAGTATCTTATTCCTTCTTCTAGGAGAGGGATTAGAAGCATTCTTCCAGATCCAAGAGCTAAGGTGATATCTTCTGGGTTTAACCTTGTACTGATTTACTTGACTGGGGGAAGGGATACCAAAGGAGTAGTGCAGGAGGCAGCCATATCTGTAAGAAGTAGGTCAAGAATGCTGTACCCTCCAGTGGCTTTATTTACCAGCTGCCCAACAGTATTTTTTATTAAGTCTAGGAACTGTTGGACATATCCTATGTTGGAAGTATAGGTATCCTGGTTTACTGAAGGGTAGTTAAAGTCACCCAAAGTTATGGAGTTTTTGCTGATAGGGAGATCATTTAGAACACTGAGGAATCTTTCATGGTCAGAGGACAAAAAGTGTATTCTGTAACATGCTATTAGCTGATAATTCTATCTAAAGTGATTCGTAGTTTAATGAGCTCAGATTCTGATTCCCTAAAGATCTGCCTAGAGGTAATATAGTCAGTAACAAATACTGAAACTCCACCTCAGTTGCTATGAGGCCTGAAAGCTTGAAAAGCACAAAAGCTTGGTAGAGCTGGGGTGCTCTCTTCATATTTAAACCAAGTTTCAGTAACTATGCAGACATTGACCATTTCCATATGTAGGAGTGCCTGAAGATTAGGCAATTTATAACAAATACATCTGTTATTTATTCTTCTGTTATTAAAGATGGTCACTTTAACTTAATCTGATTTTAGGACTGAAATATCTATTATGCAGGTGCACTTGATGAGGAAGAGAAGTCATAGGTCAGTTCACTGACACATCTGTCAGGTTGCTCAAGATTCAGAAATTGTAGATCTGGCTGCTTCACTGGTGAAATATGAATGCCCCTCAGAAGTGGATGGCCATGCCCTACTCTGTGTACCAACCACATCTGTGACAGATGGTTTAAAAGGAAGTAGCAGCTGACCCAGCCCACAGGACCACAGTAGGGACATCCAACATGTGCCATCACCTTGTAGGAGCCATCAGCTTGTGATGACTCTCAGTAGCTTGCCCTCTAGGGTGATCTTATACACCTTACTCCAGCTCCCCACACTGTCCACTAACTAGTGTATCCCTATCCTAGTATCATGCCTTATATCATGTGTATGATCCAACTCTCTCCATCAAAATTTATCCACCCTCTGTAAGTATGAACTCATCTGCTTTCTGCCCACAACACTACCTCTGTTTGTAATGTGTTACCTTTGTCTTGTGCTCCTACAACATTATTCTACTCCCTCTCTACAGCCCCTTTTTGCCCTGTATACCTCACCTCCTCATACCTTCCCTCTTCATAAAGAGGGAATCTTTACCTACAAAAAATAAAAAATGCAGCCTACCCACCACACACTTAGCAGTCTCCAATATGGTCTCCTTGTGTGCTTCTCTTTCTTTGCTCTTCCCCTTTTCCTGCTAACCTATATACCCCACTTTACATCAAATTATTAACTAATAGTTGTGGCTACTTTCATTTGGCCACCCCAAAATGATTACTATAATGTTGTGATTGTTGGAGACTGGTAACTAGCTGTGCTACTTTCCACAGCAGCATGCTACCTCACTCAGTTTGTTTACAGTATTTGGCAGCACATCTCCTCTTATATTTTTCTCATATTGCCAGCACTGCAATTCTGCTACTACAAGACTTCATGGCGTGTTACCATGGATGATAATGGTTTGGGACTTTTCATTATTCATTTCACTTAAAGCAAGGTCCATGCTACTGTTTACAGCTTCTCTGATTTAGCTCTGTATCACATCTGAGCTGAGCATGGGACTTGCTTGGCAACCTCGATCTTAGGATATACATGTGTAATTAGCTTAAAATGAGCGGTGCTGTGTGGCTTTCCTTTGCAACCATTGTGTATTTTGTAGAGTATATTTCTATGAATGCCATCAATATGTTTTTTTAAGAATCTCCATCATCTGAGAAGATAACCATTTGTAAATACACAGATGGGGAGATATTCTCTCCAAAACCCATATAAAACTCCCTTCTCCATAATTTTTTTATCATACTCCACCATTCTAAGCAACTTAGAAATGCCTCTAAAAATGTATACTTATTATAACCTCTGTTGCATAACTTATTACAAATGTATTCAATTTCATTCATAAAGGCTTCTGGTGTTGAACTTAACTGCAAAGCTCATACCATTTGTCTATATGGCAATGAATCTAACAAATTTCTTGGATAGTTACTCTGAGCATTTAAGAAGTTAAGGGAAGCCGTGGGTTTCCTACCAATTCTTGATCATATCTTCCTACCTAATCCCAAATATAAAATAATACCTAGATATTGTACAGATACAGGGTCCAACTTAAAAGTAAATTCAAACCCATAATGACTGTTCTGCAATCTATTCATAAAGACACTGAATTCCATCTTTGTTGCCTTTAACAATAACTATGAAATCATCTATAAATCTAAAATCTTTAATAATCTTACAATTCTGTAATTCTCAATTCATTATATATTCCATTTCATATTTCCCCATAACTAAATTAGCATATGATGGGGCAAACATTGCACCTATCACTGCTCCTTGTACTTGTAAAAATATTGCCTATTAAATCTGAAATAATTATGGATGAAAGCAAATTCCAGCAATTCTGCTTTATAAGAACTTTGTAAAGAAGCACTCAAAATCTGATATATCACTAGCAATTCTGCTTTATAAGAACTTTGTGAAGATTCACCCAAAGTTTGATATATCGCTTGCAACCCACACCAGTACTATATACTACCATACAAATTTTTACCGTCTCACGTAAGCCAGAAATAATCTTGTTGCCATTTCTACCATACTCAATTTCATTAATAATTCAATAACTTTCCAAAGTAAAAGTTGTAGTTTTTTTAACATGTCATCAAAGGACTGACCTAATGGTTCTAACATACTGCCAGGTCCTGACACAATAGGTCTACCACGTGGATCACATCTATTTTTATGTATTTTAGGCAGACTAACTGAAAGATTAGGATGTTCCACCGTTAGTTTATTAATTTTTTTCCCTTATTCAAGAATTCCATATATTGTGATTGAAATTGGACAGTATGATTATCTTGCAATTTCTTGTATTGATCTTGCTCCTGTAGTACAGTACATTCAAACACAATATCATTACCATTGTATTAACCCCCCTTATCTACTGGTTTAAATGCTATTACCACTATAATAGCCCCCTTATCTGCTGGCTTGATTACTGTATCCTTTTTTCTTTTTATATTCCTGAAAGGCTAACCATTCATTTTTAGTTAGATTATATTTTTTATGCCATTCAATACACTTAACATTTACCCTGTGCATTTCCTCAAGTACAGTCTTACAAAAAGCCTGTAATATTATTCAATGGTGGTAAAAACTTGCACTTATATGTAGGCTTAATATTCTCTATAATGGTATAAACCCAATCTAATCTTCCCCAGGAGACTACAACGTGCATATTAGCAGGGATTAAATATGGTGTACATGCTCTAAAGTGCATACAGGAGAGACTAAAAGAGAGGTGAAGAAAAGAATTTTAGACCACTTAGGTGATAAAAGTGATGACAGGGATACTAGCCCAGTGGATTGCCATTTTATTTCATAACATTACAAATTAATAGATTTTAAATGTATGATACTTCTGCAAAGTTTGCCAAATTTGAATGTGGATCTAAAAACATGGTTGCAACAAAAAGAAGCATATTTTACTTTAAAATATCAGACATATATTCTAAACAGGCTAAATGCTGATATTAATTGGTCTATATTATTTTAAATCAATTTTGATTTGATACTATTGTTTAACTGTTTGCCTGTTTGAAGGCTGTGTGAGCTGATTTACTTTGTCCCCCTGGAAGGCTGGAGAGCTGAGGCACCAGGGACTTTTAATTTTCTTCTAATATCGTGTGATTTATACACAGACAAGTGTTTTATATACCATAATAGATAGATGCAATATAAAAACATTTACTCTAATATAAATATGTGCTGTCTATCCTAGCAGGTAGACAGCATCAGAAATAACTACATTTGAGTGAGTAAGAAAAGCAAGCACTTAAACACATTACAAAACAGCGTATATTCTCCCAACAGTTAGCTGAAAATAAAACTTTCTTGATCTTCAGAAAAATAAAGTGTTATGGTCTCATCATAATATGAAGTCTAAGCAATAAAGTAGATGTCTGGCTACTTATGAGGTAGGTGACTAGATAAGAGTACCAAAATATTGAAGGTTATCACACCTTTTACAAAGCTGGATTCTAATTATCTGTCAGATTACAAACTGTTTCTTCATCTTTCCCACCCACCACAGTCTCATTACAGTGCTGTTTAGTTGAGACTGAGTCTTTATAACTTTGGACATTAGCTCAGCAGGCCTGCCTGTCAACTAATGCTTCGTTTAATGTCTTGCAAACTCACTCTCATTACTTCAGGAATGAGCTCTAGCATACTTAGCCACTGATGCCCTTCTTTTGCTTAAAGCTTTCCAGCATCAGTACCTCGTCCAGTGAATCCTGTCTTCACATTATGTGACCAAAGTATTTCAGTTGCAGTTTTAATATCATAACTTCTGGTGCAATACTGCAGAAAGGGCAGGGCAAAAGGGGCAGCTGGCACAGAAGCTAGATTTCAAGGGTGCAAGTCACAAAATAAATTAACAAATTTTATTTCAATGTATTTTTGTTTTATTTTTACTAAGGTAAAAAGGTCCTACGTATTGGTGTCCTAGACTCCTCGCTCATTCTTGTCTTCTTTAAAAGACACCTTATGTGGGCATCTGCTAATCCCTATGTTTTACATAAATAATGAGCTTCAAGCACCACCCCGAACGCTTCTGATTGGTGGCTGAGTGGTGGGTCAGGTTACACAAGGAAGTTTACTGGGCTTTATCTTAGTAACTGTTCTGTTTTATTCTTCATTAACTAATTCATTCATTCCTTAGTTTGCCTTTTTTTGGACAGCAGTGGTTAATCAGTTGTGTAACTGGGTTGCAGCCTGCTACTTTGTTGCATTAATCTTTTCTTTTTTCCTAATTCCTTTTTTTTTTTTACTAAATGGGGCTGACCAGGGGCCCGCTTTTGTACCTGGTGTCTGGGAGAAAAGAAAGAGTGGACACGTACTAATTAAGTTGTTGCAATGGCTGCTGGCTACCTGAAAAAGAAAAAGATAGATGTGGGATGAAATTAATCACTAATACCAAAAGGAATCCCAGGCCAGCCTACAGACTGCAGTATCACAGTAGAATAATGAGAACATCATTGGCTTTTTTTTTTTTTTTATCTCTACTCATTTTTCCAGTAACAACACAGTACCTTGACATATTTACTGATTTCCTGCACCACTTTATTGTGGTCAGTTAAAACAGCTGCAAAACTAATTTCTAAATACTTCAACTATGAGATATAGCACGACTCAGCCTCAAGAGTACCAAAAGAATCAGGGGGTTGACATTTTTTAAATATCACTATTACAAATTTAGAAAGTGGACAAAATGAGAGTGTAACATAATTAGCGAACAGGATCTGAAGTAAAAGAATTCTCTGTAAGTCTAAATGAATGTCTTTTAGTTAATTATTAAAAACTTTGAAAGTTGCTGTAGTATGTTTTGCATTAGTATGAAACCTGAAATTGTCATTTAGTTACTTAAAGTGGAGGGCTCAGGTCAGGGACAAAGTTTAAACTACAGCTGTTACACACTTAGAAAGTTTTTAAAATGATATGTAGTGCATGAAGAGAGTTGATTACGCTCTGATATTTGGAAAAAGATAAATCAGTTAAGCGCTACACTGGCATGCGACCCAACCTTAACAACTGTTAAGCATGCCCTGCTAAATTTGCAAAGGTTAGATGTAGTGCTAGGCAATAAAATCTACTTGTACTGACCAGCACACTCAGAGGCAGAACACAATATGTGTTTTTGCCTGCGGTCCGTACTGGAAACATGGCCATGTTCCTCCAATGAGTTTAGAAAGTTGCTACAATAACAGGCTGTGTTAGCATCCATTTTTTTTTTTTAAGATACAAACTCAAACTCAAATGTACCTCATTATTTAGTGCCTCAGTCTTCATGGGTTTGTCCAAAAAACAAAGATTTTATAAGGAACAGACCAAACATATGAAGCAATAAACTAAACATTCTTCAAAAATCTAGGGAGTTGAGAGTCATGAAAGATGAATGTAAATGTAACACTGTATTACACTGCTTTTCTGACAGAATCCGCTAAGTGCTTTAAGGCTTTGAAAGATGTCAAAATACTTAGCATTTTTCCCCCCTGTAACCATGCACTGCAAAGAATTATGACTATTTTACCAATCATAACTTTAAGTTATGTGTTTTTGACATGGATGCAAAGATTCACCTCTCCAATTTCTCTTTCAAGAGGAACTTCTTGGCATTCATGTCTCAAACACATAATAACCAGGTTGTGATCAGCGATCAAATCATAATCATTTTCTCAAGGATAATGAAATCTGACACTTTTGTGCATTTAAGGAGGGACAATTTCAAACTTTTAAAATATTGCTATTATAAACTGAAGTTGCTAGAATATGTTATATATAATATATAGAATATGTTTTGCACTGGTAGACATTTTCTGAAAGGTGTGAAGTCTGAAAGTCAAATGTCTGTCATTATTTAGGGACTTGAAGTTGTAGATCAGGAACAAAGTGTAAATATTGCTGTTATAAACTAGAATTGCTAGAATATGTTCTGCATTATATGCCTTTAATAGACGTTATGACACCTGAAAAGGTGTCTTGCTCTCAGTTTGCAAGAGACTTTGCTGGTGCATTTAAAATGTATTTGCTGTTTGAATCAAGCCTGTAACCCTTACAAAATCTATGCCCGCCTGTCTCATTCTGTCTTGTAAGATGTGAATGTTTTTGTTATCTTGGTTAGTGAAAGATAGTTCTCACTTCAGGCAGCTGAAGCAAAATGGTTAATGCTTTCTTTTTTAAACACCTTTATTAAATTATCACCTGAGACACATGCAAACATACATCAACAGAAAAGAAAACAAATCATTTTAATATTTTTTCATTTAAATACAGTATACATTACATATATTTTCTTTGCTACTATCATCAGCCCAAGATTACAAAACATTTCTGAATTCCACCCTTACCTTAAACCTCACTCCTCCTCCTCCTGAACATTATGCATGTATTGTTCCCAGAGTTTCCACTTACTTGTATGTAATTTGCTTATTCCCTTTTCTAAAGATCCCTTGTTCAGTTCTTTTCACTCATTCATAATATTCAGTATCTTACAGTTGGTGTAGACTTTGATTTCCATTTTCAAGTGATTGTGTTTTGGCAGCCAACAGAATTAAGCTTAATTCAGCCTTACTATGTCTACGTAATTCAGATCTGTATCCCAGCTCAAAAGAATAATTTCCTTACTTACAGCTATTTTCTCTCCCAATACTTCTGATAGAGTACTCTGTAGGGAATTTTTTAAATCTGCAAACTCATTACACTCCCAAAACATATCTTCTCACTGACCTCCTTTTTTTTCCATTACACCTCCAAAATTTGCTATCTACCTGAGAAAAAAATTGAAGTCTGCTTGGGGTGTAAACATGCCTATGCAAACACTTCCAAACAAAGATCCTAAACCTTCTGGACTTGGTCACATACTTGGGAGACATAGAGGTCTTCCCATTGTTTTCCTGTAAATTCATTTTCTTTCTCTCTTACCAGTCTTTTCTAGCCTCCTCTAATTGATTCTTACAGTTATCATGCAATATTTTATATGTTCTGCTAATTGTCTTTTTAACAGCTCCTTCTCTTCTAGATTCAACTAAAAACTCTACCAGACAGAGCAGGTCTTTCACTTAAAATTTAATTTTCTCCTTCTTGTTGCCTTTACTTTGAGATCAAGCCCTGGTAGAGAATACAGTCTGTAGCCTGCAATCCAAATGTCTTCCTGGGCTCATCTCACTCTATTACTTTTCCTGCTTGGCTTATTTGCCCCCAATATCTTGGTCATTTGCCAGGTTTCTCCAGTAAATACCAGCCCCCTCTTTTCTGTATCCCTACTTGTGGTCATCCCTATTGGCAAAATCTCCTTTCTCCATTCTTGTATAGGCTTAGTACTTGGAATACCTTCTGCTACTTTATGAATATTACATTCTGCATGACTTATTATTCTCTTTAAGGATATGCATCCAGGATCCCACTCTCTATTTCTTGGACTTCACCCTTGCTTTATCATCAGCCCTTTATACTTTGAATTATAACATTCTGCTGGTGCTATGTATATGAGCATTAACTGTGTAGCTCTAAAATACCCCTTCAAATTAGGTAAACTTAAACTACCTTTTTCAATGGGAAGGATCAACTTATCCACTTATTCCACTTAACTCTTGCCCACTTTCCCTTCCAGATAAATGCCTTCAATTTATTAATTGTCTACAACCTCTCATCAGGTGGATACAAGTATGTCTGACCCATATACAAGACAAAAGGGACTTAAGAAAATTTCACACTACTTATATCTTACTATCCATAAATAAGAGTTTCCAGTTTCTCCATTTATGCATTATCTTTTGTTTAGTCTCTTCCCACATATCATTAGCTGCCATAAGAAAGATCTTTTTAATCCATACTCTTAAATACGTCATTTGATCATGTCCCCATAAATATTGGTATTGCTGAACCAATTCTTTTGTTGGTACACAATTTACAGTTGTAGCCTTTGTGTTATCTTCATTAATTTCATATCCCCAAAAGACCAGAAAGTGTATCAAAATGTTCCACAACACTGAGATGTCCTTTTCTGGATTAATCAGGTACAAAATAATATCATCAGCAAATAAAGACATTTTTTTCTTGCTTACCATGCCAATTATATTACTGGGGTCTATATTACATGATCAAAGAAACTTTACTTCGAACACATAATTGACCCCAAAAGATTGATTTGCCTAAACCATGAATGGACACATTCGTAAATTTTATCCTAGGGAAAATTTTCAGTTGGCCATTCTCAGGGTTTGCCCTTTTCCCCAATGTAGAGTGATCTCAGAGTTGGTATATTTAGTTAGGGGGGTGTGGGGGGCACAGACCCCCCATCAGGGGGTGTGGGGTACCCCACTTGATTTGGATTTTGAAGTGTGTGTGTTGTGTTTACAGCCCCGTGAATTTTTTCCCTAGGAAAAAATTTGCGGACGTGGCCGTTCATGGTTTAGGCATTTTGATCTTTCGGGGTCGATGATTACATGTTTGAAGAAGAGTCTATTCAATCACGTAATATAGACCCTATTATTGTACTTCTAAGACCCTTTTATCTTTGCCAGTGCCTCTAAATATAAAGAAAATAAAGGGGAAAGAGGACACCCCTGCCTGGTTCCTCTGTTCAAAGACAGTGTATTTAAGAGGAAGTCTTTCATTTTAATTCTTGCCACCAATCCTTCATATATTCTTCTAATTAACATTATCATTGTATCAGTGAATGCAAATGCTTTGAATGCCCTACTCATAAAATCCCAGCTTATTCTGTTAAATACTTTCACTGCATCAAGACCCAAAGCTAACTTGATGCTTCTTAAGAGAGAAGTAGTGAACTTCATGACACCCATGCAGATGGACAATACAATTACAACTGCTGAATCCTACACAAATGCGCTCTATAAGCACCTACATGAGTGCATGGATCATGCTATCCCAAACAGAACCAAGACGCTATCCTCCAAAAAAAGGAAGCCAATCTGGTGGTCCCCTGCCATAAACAAACTGCACAACAGAAGGAAGAAACTGTTGCAAAAGAGAGTAAAATCCCATGAGTGGAGGAGCTCCCTGGTCAGCCTCAGTAAGAAGCTGAGATCCCTTATAAGATCTTCCAAAGCTAGCTACAAAAATAAAATTTCCACTAATTCCAAGGACAACCACAAAGCATTCTATAGCTATGTCAAGAATCTCAATGGCAACACCCAGATCTACTCTGAGTTACAGCACAAAGGCATGAAAATTACAGAACCAACTGATATTGCCAACATCCTGGCAGATAGGTTCAGTGCTAACTTTACCCCCCCCCCACCCCCTAAAGGGCCCAAATCTATACAGGAAGAATGCAGAGTCCCTGTAATCACAACTACACAGGTGAAAGCTGCACTCTCTAAAGCCAAAAACACAGCATCCATGGGACCCGACAACATCCCAGGCTGCGTTTTACACAAACTTCAGAATGAACTGGCTCCCCACTTAAGCACCATGTTCAATAATAGCCTCGCATCAGGCTTTGTGCCCACTGAATGGTGCACAGAAACAGTTATCCCACTCCACAAAGGGGGAGCCACCACTGATCCTGGGAACTATAGACCTATTAGCCTGACGAGCCTGGTCTGCAAAGCCATGGAACGTATCATCATGGAACTCATAAACAAAGACATTGGTAACCTCCAAACTCTGGATCCCACCCAGTTCGGGTTTGTGAAAGGTGGATCATGCCTCCTGAACCTGATCGACTTCTTTGAGGCAGTCACCAAAGCCGTAGATGAGGGCAAAGTGGTTCACACAGCCTATCTTGACTTCGCCAAGGCTTTCGACACCATCCCCCATTCTGGAATTATAGCTAAACTCAATAAACTAGGCATAAATCCCTACGTCACAAGATGGGCTGCCAACTGCCTCACTGACAGAATCCACACTGTAAAAGTTGCAGACTCCAAATCTGACCTCAAACCAGTGACAAGTGGAGTACCACAGGGTTCTGTCCTGGGACCGCTCCTTTTTGGTATCTACTTCTCTGAAGTACAGGCAAACACAGAAAGCCTCTGGCTAATGAAGTTCGCAGATGACTGCAAACTAGGAGCCATAGTCAAGTCCCCAAATGATGTGAACATCCTACAGAAGGGCCTCTCTGAGACAGATGCCTGGTGTCAGAGCCATGGCCTCAAGCTCAATGCCAAAAAGTGCAGTTTCATCCCCTTTGGTAAAAACTCTGTACCCATGAACTACCACATGGGCAGCAATCTACTTAACACCGAATGTGTGATGAGACCTTGGGACCCAGGTAGACAGTAGTCTCTCCTTTGATAGTCACATCGCCACAGTAGTCAGGAAGTCCTTCTATGTGGCACACCTCATCATAAAAGGGTTCTCATTCAGGAAAAAAGAGGTCATTGTTCCCCTCTACTCGACACTCATTAGACCCATTATAGAGTACAACGCCCCTTTTGGTATGTACCTCACAAAACATCAACAACAACTGGAAAGCCCGCAGAAATGCCTCACAAAGAGGATTACTGGACTCAAACAAATGCCCTACACTGACCGCCTCAAAAAACTCCAGCTTTACTCCGTAGCATATTGCCTACTCAGAGGTGATCTCTGCCTAACATATAAAGCTATGTCAAACCCAGAGCTGTTGGACATGCTACACCTAAAGAATTCCCAATCCCTCCAAGCTACACGCTCTAGGGACCTAAACCTTGTCACCACAATAAACAGGACATGCTGGAGGGATAGATTTCTATCCCAGAGACTTCCCATACTCTGGAACAGGCTACCCATCTATGTCAAGCAAAGTTCTTCATTAGCACACTTCAAGAAAAATTTTGATGAGTGGATGGGAAATAGGAAATACACCCCGGGGATCACTTCTGTGTCTCTGCTCGTCAGTGGCACAGGAAAATAACTTTCTTGGGTGGCGTAAGCCAGGGAACCTTGTTGGCTAGGCTTGCGTAGGCCCTTGGGCCGATAGCCTAGTACCTACCTATGAACCTATGAACCTATGAACAACAGATATATTTTCTTATATTCTGCTTCCCTCTGGATCATCATTTGAATATTTGTGTCAAATGTTTGCCTCCCCCCCACAAAACCACACTGATCCATATCTATCAATTTTGGCAACACCTTTGCCATTCTTTTAGCTACTAAAGATATAAACACTTTACAATTGTGGTTTAGAATTGAAATTGGTCTATATGAAGCTGGGTCTGAAGGTTCTTTGCCATCTTTAGGTAATACAGCCACCACAGCTTTTTTTCCAAGATGTTGGTGCTTCCCCTCCTTTTAAAATAGTGTTAAACAAAATCTTCCAAAACTTTGACACTTTCTTCCTTCCTAATTTCCAAACTTCCACAGGAATGTCATCTGTTCCTAGAGAGTTTCCTGAAGATTGACTATACATCGCAATTTTTATCTCATCACCTCCTATCTTAACTGTTAGTTGTTGAGCCTCGCCTGCCTCTAACCTTGGTATATTTAAGTCTTACATAAATATTTCCATTTGTACTCTCTTTCTCTTGATTTCTACATTTCTCTGCTTGATACGAATTTTCATAAAATTTCCAGAACATCTCTAAAACCTCTACAGGATCTCTAGTTACTTTTCCTGTTATAGGTTACCTTAGTTTGGTGACAACCTTTCAATGTTCTGTTGCCCAAGTTGC
Organism: Protopterus annectens; assembly: GCF_019279795.1. Taxonomy (NCBI): domain Eukaryota; kingdom Metazoa; phylum Chordata; order Ceratodontiformes; family Protopteridae; genus Protopterus; species Protopterus annectens. Next base: position 1,616,448,671 of record NC_056744.1, on the reverse strand, counting down.
TATGCTAAATGTTTTTGTGCTCTGGCGTTACCACAAAATAGTCGCTTAACTGCAGTCTTTTTAAACTCATGTATATTATCCAGATACTCCTTTATTTCCTCTTTAGCACTCTGCATTTGCTCCTTCTCTTGATCTATGAGATTTGCCTTATTCTCCAATACTTTAACATTCATCAGCCCTTCTAAGTAATTTCTATTACTTCTTAACCATATCTCTTTCTTTTTTATTTCTATTCTATTTTGAACATCACTTTCATGTTATCCCAGTGACTAGCTGTAACTTCTGAAGATATTTCTGTCTTCCCTAATAACTCTTGAACAATTTCCACTACCCTTTCTTTAAATTCCTCTCTTTTTAACAGGTGGGGGAAGCACCAATGTTTTATTTTTACTTCATAACTCTGCATTTTTCTCTTAATTGTTATTGCTATATGATTAGAAATAGTTTTTGAATGTGTATCAGACCTTTCAATTAAATGCACATGGTCCTATGAAATATAATTTCCATCTAACCCAGCTCAGTTACTGTACCTTGGGGAACAATATGTAAAACTTTTGCCAAAGTTCCTACTACTAAATTCACACCCACCATACCAAATATTTTCATACATATCTTCAGAAATCTATCATCTTTTGTTATATTGTCCCTTCTAGGTTCTCCATAATACATCCCCAATATTGCAAATCAAGTTCCAGTTCTAACCTACAAATAATATTCCCTGATAAAAGCTGATTACTTCTCCCAAAATTTTCTTAAACTCCACAACAGCAATTTTCAGTGTAATATAATATAAATACATGCCACCGTACTCATCCTTCCTCGCAAAGAATCCCTTGCTACCCCAAATTTACAATTTTTGTCTTTTTTCCCTCATATATCACTAATGGATCCCCTGTAGCAATTAGTATAATTTCTCCACTGGTCCTCTGTCCCTGATACTCTGCTGAATATCCATTCTGAAATCCTATTTCTGTCAAATTCATATGTTCATTTCTTATCAAATGTGTCTCCTGCAGCATTGCTATTTGCACTCTGCATTTTTTACTATAATTCAATACTCTTTCCTTTTATCTATACCTATAAGGACATTCATGTTCCAGGATAATATGGATAGCACAGCCATCATGTTATAAAGCTACTGTTTCCACCTATTAAAAATGATAGTTTTTTTTTAAGTTTATTTCCAGTTTTTATGTTACATGCATATACTAATGTTTGGCAGGATCATCGTTTGTACAATTGTTTCTTCTCATCTCCATTTGAACCTATATCACATTTATCAAAACTTTTCATTTTAATGAAAACCCTCAAACAAAACACTAAATACAAAACACCCCACCCTGTATTAACTTGGAACAAATACACAAAACTATGTACATCTTCAAAACGTGATATTTAACCCTCCAGAAGGAAACACTTGCCCCAAATTGATGGTCACACCAACAAGCATTGTCTAACTTAAAATTAAGATTACCCATGCTAAAGTGCATACTACAGCCTATGGTTTTGTGCACTATTTTCCTCTAAATTATTAGAAGCCATCTTCTGAAAATATAGCTGAAGCTTGAACTGTTTTTTTGCTCAACAACTTCAGAATCCTTCCCATACAGTGTTTCCATTTCACTTCTTCTGCTTGACTTTCTTTCAGGTTTTCCAAATCTCTTTGCTGGCATCCAGGCAGTGGATTTCCTAGCTAGTAACTGAATTTTACCAAAAACACTTTCAACAGCACTCCTTTTTCTCAGTTTCTGTTTTCACACTGGGATATCTGAAGTTATGCTGTTGATTAGTGTGCAGCCATCTTAGAAACACACATTGTTAGCTCATCGTTAATGCTTTCTTTACCACTTCTTCAGCTGGTAAGGAGAAGAGCTGAAAACAGTTGCAGAGAGATGCACAAACAACTAAAGTGTGACATATTTCACTTTTCAGGTTTGCATTCTGTATTAATAAAAATAGGCCATTCATTTGGACATCTACAGAGTTTCCAAAAATTACATTAAGTTCTGGAAAATTTAAAGCTTAACATGCTTATTCTGCTGGACTGAGACTGACTGGGAATTAACATCAAAAAATGAAAAATGAGCAGCAAGGACATTTCAGTATAATATTTAAAAAAAAACAGATAAGCAGGTCATTGACGTAGAATACCTGTCTGTCCCAAATATGTACAGAATAAAATATAATGGTATCAGGACTTTACCTAGAGGATGGAGGTACAAGATAATGCATATATACATTTAAATCCTTCTTTCTCTTTGTTGTTTAAAACTTTTCATATTTAATTGTTCTTGTGCAAGGTGCAACTTGAACTTAAGAGTTGATGGTCCATACATGTAGTTATGACCTGCAGCATACTTGTGCTGCAGGATTGAATTTATCACACAATCAGTGCTAGTTTACACTGTGGTTTCTCCAGACTCCCACTGAGATCAAGAATGATTATGAGAGTTTCTTTTTCCAGTTTAATTATAGTTAGTGCTGTCACTCAATTTGTGTCACTGATTTTTTAAGATGCTCTGTGAAAAGCTTACAGATATAGTCAATTTTTAATTTATCTATGCTTGGTCCTGAGATTGCTTTAAGGTTGAGAAACTCCAAAACAGCACACCAAGTAGCAGACTGTAGAAACCACCAAACGACTGTAGAAATCCAAGTCCACAAATAAATCCACAAGTAACTCGAATCAAATAAGTCCAATGGATGACACAAACACTTTAATACAAGTTGAAGCGCTTTTCGTCTATTGACATCAGTAGACTTCCTCAGAACAATACAAGTAACCTTAAAATGCCATCTTTAAATACTATTAAAAGCATCAGCTGACATCAATTAAAAGATATTACTGGCCAGTATTACTTAAATACAAACTTTAACAATAAAATCAAAACAGAAAAAATAATAATAAATTAACTAACTAAATAGCTTAATATTTTAATATTTTACATCACAAACCCTTTTTTTGTAGGTGAATTTTCCTAACATTTGCAAACATTCATTTAAAATAATGTAATGATATAGCTTAAGCTTGGATCCATAAAAATCCCTTCAAATTACATAAAAGTGAAAAGAGTTAGCGTCTTAAGCTTTTTAATTTCAAAAGGCAACTAATTGAACACAGGTCATTAAGACCTGGAAATGCATAGGAGTTTAGTTTTATCTGCCACATCAATTCTTTCTCTTCTAGCAATAAATGAAGGGGAACACCCTGGTCATTGTTCAAAATTTGATCGATTATCATAAACTTAAAGGAATGGTCCTTGTGTAATGAAACATGTTTAGCTAGTGCATTCTCTAACCTACCTTTCTTTATTGCGTATAAGTGTTCGTATATTCTGTCCTGCAGTCTACGTTCGGTCTTACCTACGTAGAACCCTGGACATTGTTGGCACATAGCTAAATAGACCACCATACGTGAATTACAATTAGTTCTGTGTTTCAACATATAAGTTCTGTCCGATATAGTAAATCTATTAGCCTCAAAAATAGTACTACATCTATTACAGTTTTGACATTTAAAAGTTCCTGGAGTTTTAACAAACCTGGGTGTAGGCTTTTCTAGTAGTTTTTTCAAATTACTACCTTTCCTAAAAGTAATTTCAGGCCTTGATCCCAGTTTATTATACAACAAAGGGTTAGTTTTAAATATATCCCAATTCTTTCTAATAAGGTCGATTATCATATAACTATCAATGTTGAACGTTAAAATAAGTCTAGGATGATTCTCTTTACTGACTGGTGAATTGTCATATAGCACTCCAGTAGTTAAATCTGATGAATTTAGTGAGACATTCACATTATGTTGTTCTCCCATTACAGGTGCTAAGTGAGTTTTGCTAAGTATAGGTTTAAATACTCCTGTATTTCTTTTAAGGGTTACTTCTCGTATTAGTGAGTCCACTAGGGAAGCTGGATAACCCCTCAATGTGAACATAGATTTCAAATGTTCACATTCATTTTTAAAATCTACATCAAGACTCACTATTCGGGCTGCTCTCACGAGTTGCCCTTTAACCACTGACTTCTTCTGAAAATTTGGGTGACAACTTGTGTAATGCAACAGCGAATTTGAATAAGTAATTTTTCTGTGGATAGTAGAAACAAAAGCCTTCAATTCAATATTCTTCTCTAACCATATATCCAAATACGCAATTGCGCTGGTACTAAAAGAAGATGTAAATTCTAAAAATGTTGTTGAGGAGTTAAACTTTTCAACGATGTTCTCACCAATTTTTTCATTCCCTTCAAATGTTATAAAAATATCATCCAGGTATCTAGTGTAAAGTCGGATTTTCTCCATCAACACGTGGTTGTTAAAGACATGTTCGCCTTCCCAAAATGCCATCACCATATTAGCCACGCTGACTCCACATGGGGAGCCCATAGCTATTCCTACTTTCTGTAGGTAAAAGTTGTCCCCTAAAATAAAAAAGTTGTTATATAAAATTATTTCAAGAAGTTCAATGACTAATGAAATTTCCATGGAAGGGGCATTTTTCTTTTTGAGCATAGCCGCAACCCATTCAGTGGCTAAAGTGTGAGGAATACAGGTGTACAAGTCTTTGACATCCACTGTCAAAAAATTGCAGTTCGAGTCAAAGTCTAAAGTATTAATTTTATCCAAAAATGACCAAGAATCTTTGCAAATTTGTACCTCATCCACGAGGTATTTTTTAAGGATGGAATCTACTACTTTCGCACAGGTGTAAGTAGGTGATCCTCGGCGATCCACTAAAGGGCGCATAGGCGGGTGAATCACATCCTTGTGGATTTTGGGTATACCAAATATTTTAGGATATCTTGGGTGTAGAATTAACATATATTGATAGTATTCCTCATGCAATCTGCCTTCAATAAACATATCCTCGATACTACTCTTAATGCTGGAGTACGCCCTATTTGTCTCAGATCTAGAACTAAACTGGTATGCTGAATTATTGACCAAATTGGTCATCCTATTTAAATAATCCTCCTGGTCAAATATGACAGCCCCTCCTTCTTTGTCTGGTTTACACACACGTAAATTATGAGTGCGAACAAATTCTATCAAATCACATTCATTATTCTTAGTTACAAAATTAGTAGAATGTTTCACCTTGTGTCTCAAATCCAGTTCACACATTGTCTCAAAAAATGAATAAGAGGGTGAAGTGGGGGATTAAATATACTGGGTACCCAAAAAGGGTTAGATTTAGTGTTACTCCCTTCGTAACTTCCCATCATCAAATTAAAATTCAATTTTCTGGTGAAAAGTTTAATATCTATAGTTGTGTTAACTAAATCCATATTATTTTTAGGAACGTATGTGTAACCTTTAGCTAATAATTCAACCAGTTCATCAGGCAGGGTCACAGAAGAAAAATTATAAATTTTAAAGTCACCAGTACTGTTCAATTTGATGTCAGGTTTCATAATCACTAAATTGTATTCATCACTCATAGTTAAATCAACTACCACAGTTGCAAGATTATCAGGAGTTAACCCCCCATCAGCGTTAGCTCCAAACAAATCATAACCAATAATCTCTTGGTCCAGTCCTTCAGTTACCTCACATCCCTCAAGTTCAACAAATTCAACATTGTCAAGATAATCAACTCGCATCTCGTCAGCCATGGATTGCTGTCTTTTTAAGATCACCACATTATCAGTCAGAACATCAGGTACTTTAAATTCACAAGGCAAACATTCAGTCAAAGAAGAGTCAGTAAGTATGACTTCACAGTTCACCTTGTTTTTGGGCCCCTCATTTTGTTGTGATAAACTTTGTTCTTTTGTTTTGGTATGGCCCCCTGTTGATGTCCCTCGTAAAAAACCTGTTAAACATGTTTGTTCTATTGGTGTTATTCCGGTTCTGCAAACGTTCACTTCTTCTCACAGCAGGCCCACTATCATTAGTGGGATCAGGATTAAGCAACCCAGCAGAGACGTAGACTGCAGGACAGAATATACGAACACTTATACGCAATAAAGAAAGGTAGGTTAGAGAATGCACTAGCTAAACATGTTTCATTACACAAGGACCATTCCTTTAAGTTTATGATAATTGATCAAATTTTGAACAATGACCAGGGTGTTCCCCTTCATTTATTGCTAGAAGAGAAAGAATTGATGTGGCAGATAAAACTAAACTCCTATGCATTTCCAGGTCTTAATGACCTGTGTTCAATTAGTTGCCTTTTGAAATTAAAAAGCTTAAGACGCTAACTCTTTTCACTTTTATGTAATTTGAAGGGATTTTTATGGATCCAAGCTTAAGCTATATCATTACATTATTTTAAATGAATGTTTGCAAATGTTAGGAAAATTCACCTACAAAAAAAGGGTTTGTGGTGTAAAATATTAAAATATTAAGCTATTTAGTTAGTTAATTTATTATTATTTTTTCTGTTTTGATTTTATTGTTAAAGTTTGTATTTAAGTAATACTGGTCAGTAATATCTTTTAATTGATGTCAGCTGATGCTTTTAATAGTATTTAAAGATGGCATTTTAAGGTTACTTGTATTGCTCTGAGGAAGTCTACTGATGTCAGTAGACGAAAAGCGCTTCAACTTGTATTAAAGTGTTTGTGTCATCCATTGGACTTATTTGATTCGAGTTACTTGTGGATTTATTTGTGGACTTGGATTTCTACAGTCGTTTGGTGGTTTCTACAGTCTGCTACTTGGTGTGCTGTTTTGGAGTTTCTCAGTTTTAGTTTTTTTGTGCAATAAGTTTTATTGTTTTAAGGTTGCAAACATTGCAGGGTGCACATCTTCATTACAGAAGATGGGAAAACTTGCTGAAAGTCTTTACCCTTATCTTTGCTGACCTTTAAGCTTGTAACAAGCCTTTGGTGCAATTTTATTACAGTGACTGGTGCATCACTAGCCTGTGAAAAGCAGGCAGAAACACTCATGTAGTCAGTGTTATCTATGCATGGTTTGTGCATTAAGGTTGTAAAAGCTTTAGATTCTAAACAGAATTAGAATCCCAATAGGAAGCAATAGATAAATCTTCCTCAAAGATGAATTTGTCAATGTCATCCTGAGAGTCAAATGAATCAGAAGATGCTTGGGGAGAGATGTCCTTCTTCATTTTACCAGGAGGAGATTCAGGGTCAGAAACTGGGAAAGAAGTGCATCTGGATCTGACTATGGTGATCAAATCTTCAGCCAACCTAACCAGGTCCCATTGATAGACCTGAGTTTGGGAATGGTAGTCAGTAGACCTTGGTTGGGGCAAGTTGGATGCAGCCTTTTTACATGAGGCCTTAGACTTAAACCTAAGGGTGATGTCGGAATTAGGGCTGGGATATGGATGAACAGCTGAATCCATCTGGACAGCAAACTTAGGTGATCTGACGACAAGAGACTCCAAACAGCTTTTCAAAAGTTTCTGAATGGTCATAAGAAACCAGAACACGTGAAGCTGCTTAGGACTCAACTGACGAGCTAAGCCCTTTGGCTTATGCAGAAGTACAGGGACTGGCAGCATATCTGTCTTCCAAGTGGGTCTCGATAGAGATCTGTGCTACAACCTCATTTGTCGTAGGGGACTGCAAAAGTATCTCACCTACTTTTACAATAACAAGCTTAGGAGGACTGGCAGACAGCAAAGAAGCATCTCCTGATACACTACGTTTTGGATGCTTTTCTCATATCTCAACAACAACAGAAGTTGCTGGCCTTGGTTGAGATATGTAGAGAAATATGACAGCAAATACTATTGTATCAGCATAATGCCAGTATAAATAAATACTAATAGGTTTATAGGTAGGTACTATGCTATCGGCCCAAGTGCCTAAGTAATCTAAGTAAGTAATTATGAACTCTCATGGATGGATGAACAATACTGCTGATTTGTACTTAACTGGAGTGGTTACTAATGCTAAGCTTAACATGCATTAGAAAATTATATGAATGGGTGTGTATGCGTGTAAGTACATGTATGTATGTATATATACATATATATGAATACAATTTCAAAGGGTGAATCACACGAGTGAATGCTTTTTAGTGCTGAAAAAGCAAACTCATGCTAGTAAATGTTCTTTTCAATGGAGTTTCTGCTGGCAGTCTTTTGTATGGGAATCATGGTCCAGCAGGGTAAGGGAATTTGCCCTTACCCCACTGTTGTGCAATTTTAGTGTTAGTGTATACATATATATACATATACACACACACACATACATATATATATATATATATATATATATATATATATATATATATATATATAACCAACATGGAGTGTGGGGTTGCAGCCCACCACATGGGGAGTGCAGAGAGAATGTTTCACTGTTTAGAGTGGTCATTCATAAGTGCATTCATTCTAAAGTGTTCACTCTTTAGAGAGTCAAACATAAGTCTGCTCACTCTTTCATGAGGCAAATTTATATGTGTGTCTGTGTGTGTGTGTGTGTGTGTGTGTGTGTGTGTGTGTGTGTGTGTGTGTGTGTGTGTGTGTGTGTGTGTAGGTTTACTATCAAAATTTAGATCAGCACTTAATGCAAAGCTTGGAAGGACGAAAGGCTGTTTTCAAGTTCTCGTAATGCCGATCCAGAAAATGTTCTACTCCACATTAGCAAATGAGGACTACAGTGGGGATTGGGAAATGTACCCTTTTCTCACTGTAGTGCAATCTCAGATTTGGAATATATATTATGCAGGGGGAGTGTAGTGGGGCTTGACCCCCTGCAAAAACATTACCTGTAACACAGACTCTCAAGCTTAGAACTTCTAGTGTTCAAATGTTGATTCTGTGTTACCATTTCCAAAATTTTGGTAATTCGTTATGACCTTCAAAAGGTGGAAAATTATTCTGATTTTCCACATTTTGGCAGTAAACCATACACACACACACACACACACACACACAACATGCATGTGTGTGTGCATGTGTGTGTGTGTCTGCATAATATGTATATGTGTGTGTGTATAAATTTTGGCAAACCCTGAAATCAAATATGAGAAATGAAAAAAACTGAAAAAAAGAGAAAATGCTAGGGCAGCATTTTCCTGAACTCTGTCCCTATGTAAGTATTTTATGTGAATTAGATTTGTGAGACAGTGTTTCTATGGGATGGATGTTTATTATAGAAATGTTTGGTAAATAATTTTCTGCTACCACCTCTTTTTCTGTTTCATTCAGTACAACATATTTTCAAATGCTCAGTCTGTTATTTAACTTCCTGACAGGCAGGCAGCATCTTTCATTCTACAAGGCAGCAGCAGATTTTTCCCCACTGATTATTCACTGGTAAACTGTTTGGTGGTGGAGATGTGGGAGGCAGCAGTAATGCAAGTTATGGAATGCAGACATTCTCATGTATGAGATTCTTCAACTGATGAAAGGGAAAAAAAAGAGTAAACATGGCACTGAAAAAGCCATCAGGGTCAGAGTTCAGGAAAATGCGATGCTAAGAGGTACAGACAGTAGCTTCAACATTTTCTTTCTTTTTTTAATTTCTTGTATTTGAATCTTAAAATAGCAACAGAATAGAGTAAACATGACAAGAAATCATCAAGAGCAGAGGTCAGAAAATGCACATGGCAAGACAAGTAGAGTGTAAAATGTCTCCTCAATGGTAGCACTGGCTTGCAAAGGGCAGTGCAAGTGCTTCACAGTTACTTGACAAAATCTGGTAACACAACAGAATGTGCGGCAACATAGCAAGACATTGCAACAAGTCTGCAGCAGACTGCAACTACAACAGGTGAAGCAGATGCTGGAGATGTGGAGTCTCTCTAAGACTACAGGAGAAGCCATGAAAGAAACTCATTTAGAAACAAGTCACCTAGATTGAATGATCCGTCAATATGGTTTCCTACTTCTATAACTGACAGTGTGAGATATTATTTGGGTTACCATGGCCTTGACCAAAAAAAAAAAGGATGCTGAATTTTCTTTGTCTGCCTGTGTAGATGGAAGACATTAACATTTCTCTGTGGACTGGTTTACAAAAATGCCTCTAAATGGTCAAAAAGTACAACACAGGTGGTTAATGCACAGCATAAAAAAGGAGCAGCATACTGCTTTCCATGTTTGTTCTTTATGAAAAAATCTGTAACCATTACAAGTATGGCAAACCAAAGAGAGAATTTCATGACTGGAAAGATTTGTATCCAAGAATACAGGATCACAAAAACTCTCCTGAACACATACAGCTTTATGTCATGTGTGAGGACGTGGAATTGTACATGAAACCATGGGTCATCTAGTCAAATGAGAAAGCGATATAAATCTGAAAGACAAAAGTGGCACACTGTTCTAAAAATTACTCCTGATGCCATAATGTTTGGGTGAAAACCTACCTCTTATAGGGCACCTGCACATAACTGCACAGGAAAATGCAGGTTATGTTTCTCAGCTTGCTGGAACTAATTAGCCATTATAGTACAAAGCTTGCACAACATATCAGCAGTCTTACAAAGGGATCATCTTACTTTTCACCTACAATGCATAACAAGTTTATCATTTTACTTGATTCCACTGTAGGAACCACATTGCCAAAGTGGTTAGAAAGACATTCTACATAGCCCACCTCATCACGAAGGGTTTCACATCTAGATCAAGAGAGGTAATCGTGCCCCTTTATTCATCCCTCATCAGGCCCATCATGGAGTACAATGCCCCTTTTGGGATGTACCTTACCCGACACCTGCAGCAATTGGAAAGACCCCAAAAGTATCTCACCAAGAGGATCAAGGGTCTCAAACAGATGCCATATGCTGCTCGGTTAAAAAAACTCCAGCTCTACTCAGTTGCATACTGCCTACTTCGAGGCGATCTATGCCTGACATACAAAGCTATGTCAAATCCAGAATTAATGGACATGCTCCACCTCAGTAAATCTAAATCCCCTAGAGCCACACGCTCGAGGGATTTGAACCTCAGCACAGAAATCAATAGAACTTGCTGGATGGACAGGTTCATAACCCAGAGGCTCCCTTCACTCTGGAATAGAATTCCAGTTCATGTGCGGCAGAGCACCTCACTGAATCTCTTCAAGAAGAATCTCGATAAGTGGATGGGGGATCGTAGGTTTGTCCCAGGGATTACTCCCGTCTCACTATTAGACAGAGGCACAGTAAACTAAACCTTAAAAAGGGCACAGTATACTCAAATCAAGGGTTGGCGTAAGCCATACAGAATCGGGCTAGGCTTATAATTGCCCCAGGGCAGATAGCCTAGTATGAACCTATAAACCTATGAAATTCATTATTTCAGATGTCAATAACGTAAAATATTTTAGTGTTTTGCTTGACTGCACACCAGATGTGTCTCATACAGAGCATATGTGTCAATAATATCTGTAAAAGTTACACCTGATGACTGCGCTGTGGAAGAAGGTTTCATTGATTTTATCAGTAATACAAAAGGACTTCATCTGGATTCAGACATGGTAGGTGGACTGGACACTCTAAATTGGTCATAGGTGAGAGTGTGTGCACGAGTGGAGTGGTATGAATAAATTACCAAGGCAGAGCCAGCCACAAGGCAGTGTAAACCTTAGCTTGAGATGATTGCCACTACTGAAGTGACACCCCAACCCCATGTGCAAAAAGGGGAAAGGGATTAAAGATGGATGGTTGGCTTAAATATTGCAGACTGTGATAGAGTTATAACAATGAGGCATATATGGCTGGAAAGTTCTGTCCCATGTGCAGCTCATTCTTTAAATTTAATTGGGCATCAAGCTGCAGGTGTACCCTGAGAGATGATAACTTTTTTGGTACTGCACAGAGGCTTTTCACATTCTGTTGGTTCTGCGACTAGATAGGACTTGCTGTTAGAAGCCCAAAAACTAACACTGAAGGGCCACAGTGAGACAAGGTGGTTTTCAAAGTTCAGAGCAGTGCATTCACTCTATCTTCAGCTACATGAGGTCATGGAAACCTTGCAGGATATAGCAGATGGTGATACTACTGCTACTGACACTGCTGATGTAGTCCAGACCATAATAAGACAAACTGATTTTGTATTTATATGTTGTCTAATAATGTGGGACAAAATACTTGGTCTAGTTGATCATGTGAATCGACACCTCCACATTGCAGAATTACCAGATGATAATGTCTCAGATTACATCAAGGTACTTGCAGATACAATGCAGCACATGTGCAATGATGGTTCAGATTAAATTATAAAAAGTGTGAAAGAATATGCAGAGCATATGTCAGTAGAAACAGCATTCCAGAAAAAAAGGAGGAGGAAAAACAGATTGTCACCTGCGAGTGCTACTGATAAAGACCTTAAAGTACAAGACAACACTGTCCAGGATACTTTCATCTCACAGCTGAAGTGGAGATATGAAGCACTATCAGAAGTATCTTCTGATTTCAACTTTATATCAGGCTTTTTTTTTAAATATGGCTATTGCTGACATAAAGAAATGTGTGACTGATTTTCCACATAAGTACCCCGAGGACTTCAATGCCACAGAATTTAAACAAGAGGTTGAAAGCTTCCAACTTCTGGCACCAGCTCTGATGACAGAGTTTAATAAAGCCACAACTTTCCACTTGCTTAAACTCATTCATAAGTTGGATTTTGAAACACACTTTCCAAGCATTGAGGTTAAGCTCAAACTACTTTTGACACTGGCAGTCACAGACACATCCTGTGAATGGAGCTTCAGTAGTAAAGACAAATTTGAGATCCATTATGGGGCAACAGAAATTATGCCACACTATCGATTGAAAAGAATTTGATTAGTATAGTCAATTTTGAAGATGTGATTAATGAGTTTGCTTCTGTCAAGGTAAGAAAAGTCCAGTTATGATGATGTGGATGTGTGAAAGTGTTAGGCTAGTTGTTCTGTTACTTGTAATTTTCATTTGCATGACAAATCTAAATCAAATTTCCTTTATGTTGTCACGACTTTTTGTGAAATTCTTTCCCTTTTTTTCTGCAGTAAGTGAAAAACGTGGATAAAAAGTTCTATAAGAATACATAAAGGATGTTTCTAGTATTACTGTGACCGGTCCAACAAACTTGGTGAGTACTTTATACATAATACAAATATTTCAGGCAATAATGCCCTTCTAGTCTGCCAATATACAAAAACAGTTATCCCCACAATAAGTGTCCAGGTTGTTCTTAAAAATATCTAAAGAAGGGTTTGCTTTAATGTAATTTGGTAATCCATTCCCTGCATCCGGTACTGCCTCAGAGAACTAATTAGTAAACCTTTCATTCCTATATAATCTTCTACATAGGTTGTCTGATGATTTTCTACTACTTTTCATAACCCAAAACACTTCTAGAGGTAGATGTCTTTAAATCCCTTATATACATGAATAGGGTTTCCTCTTAATCGTCTATATGAGACACTGCACAAGTTCAAATATTTCAGTCTTTCATAATAACTTAAATTTTCACATCAATGGATGCCAGTGGTATATTTCCACCAGAAGCACAGCTGACTCCAACAGCTCCCTGTGCTGATACGTCAAACCAGTGTCCCATTTCATCAGTTCTTCAAGTGAATAGTAAAAAAATAAAAACAACTTTACCGTAATAAGCTGAGATCCACTGCTCCCCCAGCTAGATCTGCTATTGAAAAGCAAGCTATCGGTTAGCTTAAGAGTGATAAAAGAAAAATAACTACTGTTCCACTTCCAGGTGGCCAAATGCACAACAAACCCTACCCTCTCTCCTGCCCACAGCCATTCAGGTCTCATTTCTGTGCCCTACTCCTGACTCTCCTACAGATTTAAAAAAAAAAAGTTCTTAATTTGTAGAAGCAGTTTGCTACAGTTTATACCCTGTCTGCAGAGAGTGCTATGGTGTTCATGTTATAGTTAAAAAAAAAAAACAGTAGCTGCAGTTTAGACTCTAAGAAGAGTACGGTAGTGCACAGGATTGACTGTAAATGCAACACTGGTTTTCAAAAGCCCTTATTGCACCAAAGAATGACTGGGATGATGACTGGACAATCCCTCCCACCCAACACATTACACCCTAGGGCCACTGCTTCTCTCATTCCGCCCTAGCTATGCTTCCGATTTCCACTGAGCTCTTTCAAGTTTACTCATCCTTGTTTTCTTATAAGATTTCCATACTGTTATTCCAAGCGCAAGTCTCAGCCTAATGTTACTAACAATGATTTCATCATTTCTGATTTCCTAGACTTTTTAAATCTTTGCATACAGTTCTATAACTATCAATCTGAAGTAGTTACTTCATTTGCTCTGCAACCTGTGGGTATCGGATCCAATCTCGGATCCGAGCCGGCAGCTTCACAAGCTACAAGATCTGAGCTCCTAGCTCCTCCCCCTACCCATAATCCCCTGCCACTAACTGTATTACCAAAGATCGTTTTTGCCGTGGCTGAAGACAGCTACTTTTTGAAGAGCTCCTTAGCTGATTTGGTGAGACTGTTCCTTTGTCTCTTAGAGAAAAGCGTTTTTCTCAGTGTTTGATTGTGGTGTGTTTGTTTAGTGTCCCTATAGTTTATTAAATAGTTTATTAAATAGTTTTGTGTAATAGTGTTAGTTTTCTGTGTCCACCCCTCCCTCACGTAGTGTTTGGGTGTACGTGTGTTTGTGATAATGGCTGAAGGGCCCAAGGCCGTTTTTTCGAAATGTACTGAGTGTGGCCATAAGCTTTCCCCTGCTGATGGCCACACTCAGTGCGTTTTATGCCTGGGGGTGGCCCATTTATCAACGGCCTGCCAAATCTGTGCAGCCTTTAACCCCTGGGCACATAGGGACAGGAAGAATAAGCTGATCCTGGCGGGCTTGCTCCCCCAGGATTCGGCTGCTTCTTCCTCTCCCTCCAAGGCTCAGGCTGTCTCCACAGCCCCAGTGCCTTCCATTCCCCCCGCTCAACTGGGGACTCAACCTCCCACTTTGGGTTTGAGTTTGGGGGACTCTGGTGCCTCTTCCTCTAAAGAGAAGAGGCACAAAGATAAGGAGAGACACAGGTCTCAAAAAAGGTGGGCTGAGACTCAACCCTCAGCCCCACCATCTAAGCTGGCTAGCTCTCCCTTGAGGGTTTCCGGATCCTCCCCCTCTCGGCTCCGTTCGCCTCATTTTTCGCCAGAGGAGGAGTGTCAGTCTCCATCGAGGTCGTCGAGGCGACCCTCCCGGCCTGCCCTGATGACTTCTTCTAGGTCAACCAGGAGCCTCACCGACGCTGATATGGATCGGATGATGCGTCGATTCTTGCAGACCCAAATGCAGATGGGGGTGCTCTTGCCTCCCCCCTCAGGGAGGGAGTGTGGCCTCTGTTTTTGCTCTGATCACTCCTTCTCCAACCCGTTTTTGGGTTTTGGAGTCATTGGATCCAGGCCCTTTCAGAGCCAGGGATTCGTCGGCGCCAATAGCTCTGGTCTCTTTGATGCCGACCATGCCCTCGAGTGTTTTGGATCCGAATTCCCGGGGCTGAGGGCCAAGCTTCGGATCTGGGGGAGTTGATGTGTCTTTGGCACTGCTGAGAACGGAGCACACTTCTCTCTCGGATCCGATCGCATCAGCTCCGGCTCCAGTCCCTACCTCGGAGCCGAGGAGATTGCTCTCGGAGCCTGGGGAGAGTAGTTCTCCTTCGGCTTTTGAGGTAGTGGAGAGGGTGCTGTCGAGGTCCTCCAGGTCCCCAGTCTGGGCTTCGGATCCTCCCACACCAACGCTGCATATGGGTCTATCCTCCGTCATCCGTCCATTGGGACAGCCTGCCCAAGCCCTCCAGCCGGTTCCCATGGAGGAACAGGAAGCCGTTGACAAGCCCTCCTCGGACAGTCCCACCGAGGAGGACCCTCATAAATGGAGGTGTAAAAGGAGGCACCTGGACTCCCCTGAGTCCGTCACCACAGGCACGGATTTGGATGAAAGGGAAGGTTCCCCAAGGTCACCCCCCGAAGATGTCTCCTTCGGAGACATCATGGAGATGTTGCATATTAGAGGGGGATGGTCTGCCCAAAAACCTTCCGTGGATGAATCTGTGTTCCTGGAGGCATTTGAGGCAGGCCCGTCTACCTCCTGGGTGTCCCCTCCGGCTCACCCCCTGGTAGACCTTATTACTACCAGGGCATGGAAGGAACCCGACACCGTGGAGCCAATCCCGAGAAGGCCCGACAAAGTCCTTAGCCCCCCATCAGATAGACAGTAGTGGGCCAAGGGGTCTCCGGTCGATGCCATGTTGGTGGTGGCTGCCACGAAGAGAGAACTCGCCCAAGAGAGTTCTTCAGTCCACCCGCCAGATAAGGAATCTCGGGCACTGGACCGCATTGGGAAGCAGATGTTTGCTTCAGCGACCTTCTCTGTGAGGGCGCTGAATTATATGGCACATACCATTAGGTTACAGCGAGACTTGATTAAGGAATACGCTGCAGCCCCCCCCGGAGTCCATGTCAGTTGAGGACAAGAATGTGTTTTCAACTCGTATGGCCACTCTAAAATCCATATCTAACACGTCCATGCGGCTACTCTCTCATGCAACGGAGGGAGCCGCTAGGGCCAGCAGAGCCGGGGTCATCTTGTGGTGTCACGCCTGGCTCCACCTTTGCGATTTCGCGGAACCCTTCAAGGCGTCCTTCGTGAATGCGCCCTTTGATGGGTCTTCGCTCTTTGGCAAGACCGTTCGCAAAACGCTGGTCCAAAGCGAGAAGGACGGGAAGACGCTGTCTGCCATCGGGGTCCGCTTCTCTAGTCCCCAACGATCCTTCTCAAGGAATCAGAGGGGACAAAAGAAGCTGTGGTTCCACAAATCTCAGCAATCCCATCCAGCTTCGGAACCCTCGTCCTCCAGAGGCAGAGGAGGACAGGTGGACGCCGGCCCAGAGGCAGAGGGGGGCCGCGTAATTTCGGGTCTAGAGAGCCTTTCTTGGACAGAGCCATGCAGCAGCCCTGAGGGCTTACCCAACTGTCCATCTCTGGAGGCAGCCGGGGGCAGTTGATGGAGCATCTGTCAATTTGGGAGTCCATTACGACAGATCGATGGGTGCTCCATGTCATATCCAGAGGTTACTCCATTCCCTTCCTAAGCATTCCCCCTACAAGCAGACACCTCCCCAATGTTCCACCCGATCAGAGGGAGGCAGTGGCTTCAGAGGTTTTGAAGTTGCTAAGAAAAAGAGCCATCCAGCCCGTCCCCCCCAGATCAGTCTGGATTGGGTTATTACTCCAGGTTCTTTTTAGTGCCAAAGAAGATGGGGGACCTAAGACCCATCCTAGACTTATCCACTCTGTACCTGTTCATCCCCAAGGAAAAATTCCGGATGGTCACACTTCAATCAATTCTCCTCTTGCTGCAGGGGAACGACTGGATGTGCTCTATAGACCTCAAGGATGCGTACTACCACATATTGATGGACAGATGATCCAGAAGGTTTCTCCGCTTCCGGCTGGGAGCCAGTCATTATCAGTTCAGGGTTCTTCCATTCGGCCTCACCTCAGCACCCAGGGTGTTCACCAGGGTCATGGCAGTGGTTGCAGCCCACCTGAGACTTCAGGGCATTCAGGTTTTCCCGTACCTAGACAACTGGCTCCTTACTGCCGCCAACAGGCATCAACCCTGCGGTGCAAGACATTACGCTCTGACTCTTGCCCAGAGTCTAGGCATCTCAGTGAATCTTCAAAAATCCTTCCTTCGCCCCGTACAATTCTTAGAGTTCATAGGGGCCAGATTGGATACCTGTACTTCTCGAGCCTTTCTGACATCAAACAGGCTGAGCAGCTTGTCGCTTCAGGTGCTTACTCTTCTTCAGAGCCAGGCTCCTGCAGTGGAGTTAGTCCTGAGGGCTCTAGGGTCTATGGCGGTGGCAATTGGTCTATCCCTTCATGCACGCCTGCGAATGCGGATTTTACAATGGACCCTCCAGGTTCAGTGGTCGCTATTACTCCACCCGTTAAGCTCTCCGATCCCACTGAGCAGAGATTGCAGGGACTCCCTTCTTTGGTGGCTTCACTCTCGAGAGCTGAGGCAAGGGAGACCCTTTGTGATTCCCCCGCCCCAAGCCACATTGACCAAGGATGCTTCTCGCCTCGGGTGGGGGGGCATTGTTCGGGCAGAACCGTCCAAGGCATGTGGACTTCCTTAGCGACTGCTCTGCATATCAATGTCCTAGAGATGAGGGACTGTGCTTCTAGCGTTGCAAGCCCTCCATGACCTTCTACCTCAGGGGACTATTGCAATCCAGACAGACAATATGTCGGTAGTCTGGTACATAAACAAACAGGGGGGAACCAGGTCTTATCCCCTTTGTCGAGAAGCTATGAGAGTGTGGGAATGGGCGATATCCACCAACCGCTTTCTAGTAGCAACGCAACATTCTGGGATGGTCCAACATATTAGCGGACAAACTGAGTTGGATAATTCTCACTCCATACGAGTGGTCTCTCAATCCATCAGTTGCAAAGCAGATCTTCCGCAAGTGGGGTTGGCCTCGCTGCAATCTTTTTGCTTCTCCATTAAACACAAAATGCAGCGAGTACTTCGCAATACTTCCCCCCAAAGGGGAGACTCCCAGAGATGCTGTAGTTCATGCTTGGCCTCCCGGTCTTCTTTATGCTTACCTTCCCCTTCCGCTTATGACAAAGTTCATACAGAAAGCCTCTCGGTTGGGGAGAAAAGTTATCCTCATAGCCCCATTCTGGCCTCGCCAGATCTGGTTCCCATACCTACGGTCTCACAGTTTAACTCCCCCTTGGATACTGGAACCCATTGCAGACCTGATTTCACATCCCGCAGGATGTCAAACCCTGAACCTGATAAACATCAAGCTTGCGGCTTGGTTGATCCAGTTCCACTGATGGCAAGGACTCCTGGTATCTCATCACCAGTGAAGGCCATTCTGGTAGCGGCTCATAAGCCGGCTACCAGGAAAATATATAACAGCAAGTTGAAACACTTCTCCATCTGGGCAACAGACAAGGGCCTGGATCCTTTTACAGTTCCTATTCCGACAATCTTGGACTTCCTGTCGCTGATTTTTTGGCAGGGAGCAAGTGCTTCTACGGTTAAGGTGCAGTTAGCAGCCATTTCTCATTTTCATGTGAGAGATGGACTAGGGTCATTGGCATCCACAAAGTTATGCAAAACTTTCTTGCGAGGCATCTTTCTCTTGAAACCTCCTGTGAAAACGGTGGTGCCCCCATGGGATTTGACACTAGTCTTGCAAGCCCTGATGAGTCCACCCTTTGAGCCTGCAGCCTCAATTCCTTTAAAATTCTTGTCCTGGAAAATGGCTTTTTTGGTAGCTATTACTTCTGCTAAGAGGGTTTCGGAACTCCAAGCACTGTGTATGAAAGCCCCTTATCTCATTTTTCACAGGGATAGAGTGTCTCTCAGGAGTAACCCGTCTTTCTTACCTAAGGTGGCTTCGGAATCAAATATCAATCAATCAATTTGCCCGTGTTCTTTCCAAATTTTCAGAATAAGGGGGAGTACATATTGCACAAACTGGACATACACAGGCAACTACGTTTTTACTTGCACAGAACTAAGGATTTTCGCAAGTCTGATCAGTTGTTTGTGTCCTTTGCAAAATCAGCCAGGGGAAGGGCCATTTCTAAAGTGACCCTAGCAAATTGGATTTGTCAATGTATAGTTCAGGGGTATGTATCTTTGGGCAAACCAGCTCCTATGCGAATACACGCTCATTCTACCCGGTCCATTGCCACCTCAGCAGCTTTCTGGTCCAGGGTTCCTTTGGACGACATATGTTCAGCAGCTACCTGATCCTCTTCTCATACGTTCATTTCTCATTATAAACTGGATATGATATTGAGAAGTAGGGCTTCTTTTGGCTACGCGGTGCTTCGGAATATCCTTCCATAAGGCCACCCTGGTTTATTGTCTAGGTAGCTGGGGACTCTGTCCCACAGGTTGCAGAGCAAATGAAGTAACTACTTCAAATAAAGAAGTTATGTACTCACCATAACGTTCCATCTGAGTAGGCACTTCATTTGTCTGCAACCCTCCCCCGCTGCCATCCCCCTAACCTTTTCTCGGGTTGTTTTCTGGTCACCTGAAATGTTGCTGTCTTGAGGTTACATCTTCAGTATACCTCTGTCGAGGTTATAACTTAGATTGGGCAAAATTGATCTGAGGTAATACAGTTAGTGGCAGGGGATTATGGGTAGGGGGAGGAGCTAGGAGCTCAGATCTTGTGAAGCTGCCAGCTCGGATCCGAGATCGGATCCGATACCCACAGGTTGCAGACAAATGAAGTACCTACTCAGATGGAACGTTATGGTGAGTACATAACTTCTTTTTAACCAATTGGTTGATATGATTAGAAAAACTCAAAGCTGGATCCACCAGCATAACCATGTCCTTAAATTAATCTACAGTTGCAACCAAAGTGCTGCATTAAATATTCACCTTTCAACGGCAACCTATGTTTCCCAAATCTCATATGCTTAGTTTTTGATGTATTTATTAGCATATTATTCTCCTGTGCCCAAATGGTCAGTTTACTCAAATTCTTTTGCAGACATGCCCTACCTGCATACAGACTGTACAGCACCTCAGATGAAAAAGATAGATCTGAAAGGTGCAACCTAAACAAATATAGGCCTTGTACAGAGCCTTGTGGGACACTCTGCTGAAGAAGGGCTATTCAACTCAGTCGGACAAACCCATCAACAAAGGTAACCTTGAATTTCACCTCTCAGTAATACTTAACACTAATGTCATGAGGAAGCTGTTACTACTAGTACTTTGTGTTATTAGTTATGTACCCGTTTGTTGTTTGTTTATTTACTTGCTTTTGTTTACCAGGAAAATCTGTCTGGAAACTGAAATGCCCATTTTCAGTAGTGACCCAGGGAGAAAATCTCTAAAACAAGGATAGAAACACATTTTTGACAATTCAAAATTAATTTGTAAACAAACATTATTTACAAAGCATATCAGATTAAGGAAATACATGTTTTCAAGACACTGAGTGGCATGAAAAATATTATATTAATATACCTGTATAGTATCCATAGTGGACAGAGTTAGGAATGCATATGTCAAACTATAGTTGGCCAGGTGATATTTTGGGGCCTATTTGAATTGCTGCAGGTTATTTAAAAGTCAGATGTGGTTTGTAAGACTGTTCCGTGCCTTGGAGATAGCAACAGAGAATAAATTTAGTAGCTCTGTATATGTAATCTAAAGTTTCCATTTGCATGACTTAAATATTCTTCCTTTTATTCTGCAGTAAACCACATTAGTGCAGAAGTGGTCCTGTGAGCTTTCCTATATGCACAAACAACATTTTCTACTATGACCTGACCATTTCCAAGATGCTGAGTAGGTAACAGAACACATTACAGTTACCTGGGATCGTGCAGAATCTAACATTTTAATCTGCATAATAACCTAAACCCATCTGAGTCATAAAATCTATGATTTTTAGTTTTGTTCTTCTTTTTACAGTCTGCAAAAGTTGCTTTTTTATTGTAATACTACTCTTTTCATTTGCAATAAAATGAAAATGACGTACAGGGAGCACTCCTCTCAGTAATGCAAATTACAATATGCACAGGAAAGTTTTTTTTACTGCATTGAGTTTTTGGGTGCCTAGAAAGGAGTTGTGGTATTGTATGAGGAAGTGGGGAGTGTCAGAGAAGTATGTAAGAGTGGTACAGGATATGTACAAGGGCAGTGTGACAGCAGTGAGGTCTGCAGTGGGAGTGACAGATGCCTTTAAGGTGGAGGTGGGATTACATCACGGATCAGCTCCGAGCCCTTTCTTATTTGCAATGGTGATGGACAGGTGGACAGACAAGATCAGACAGGAGTCCCCGTGGACTATGATGTTTGCAGATGACATCCTTATCTGTAGTGAGAGTAGGGAACACATGGAGGAGACCCAGGAGAGATGGAGATATGCTCTAGAGAGAAGAGGAATGAAGGTCAGCAGGGCTAAGACAGAACATATGTGTGTGTGAATGAGAGGGAGGATAGAGGAATGGTAAGGATGCAAGGAGTAGAGGAGGTGAAGGTGGATGAGTTTAAATACTTGGGATCAATAGTTCAGAGTAATGGTGAGTGTGGAAGAGAGGTGAAGAAGAGAGTACAGGCAGGATGGAGTGGGTGGAGAAGAGTGTCAGGAGTGATTTGTGACAGACGAGTAGCAGTAAGAGTGAAAGGGAAGGTCTACAAGAGGGTAGTAAGACCAGCTATATTATATGGGTTGGAGACAGTGGCATTTACAAAAAGGCAGGAGTTAGAGTTGGATGTGGCAGAGTTAAAGATGTTACGATTTGGACTGGGTGTGATGAGGGTGGACAGAATCAGGAATAAGTATATTAAAGGGTCAGCCCAGGTTGGAAGGTTTGGAGACAAAGCCAGAGAGGCAAGATTACATTGGTTTGGACATGTGCTGAGGAGGGATGCCGAGTATATTGGGAAAAAGATGCTAAGGATGAAGCTGCCAGGTAACAGGAAAAGAGGAAGGCCTAAGATGAGGTTTATGGATGTGGTGAGAGAGGACATGCTGGTGGCTGGTATGACAGAGCAAGATGCAGAGGACAGGAAGAAATTGAAACAGATGATCTGCTATGGCGACTCCTAATGGGAACAGCCGAAAGAAGATGATGATTGAGTCTTTGACCATGAAGCAGGTCACCAGATTATTATCAGAATACAGAACTAGAAGTACATAAAAAGCTGCAATTATGGAGTCTAAACTTTCCATTTGTATGATAACACATTCAATTTGGATTTTAAGTTGTCATGCATGTGCAAAGTTTATTTTGCAGTTTGTGAAATGTTAAAATGAAGGAATGAATGACAGTTTTGTCTTACTGATACTGCCAACTGCAGTTTCTGCGTTGGTGCCTAGTCTTTGTGCCTTGTAAAAACAATGTCTGGTTAGTGCACATAAACTTTGCAGATTATTAACCTTTCCAGCAGTATATTATCACTATCTTTCTTGTGCAGTACTTAATAACCTGCCTATATAACAGACTACAGGTACAACACTGTACAGTTTACAACATATGTTCTCCATTAAACAGATCTCACAAAAAATCAGATTACGTCTCACACGTATACATTTTTATGAAAACAGTCTTTTGGGAACTCTCAAAGTCATTACTTTGGTATTTTCTGATGTCATGCAGTGTATTAAACTTTTAGAGAGTCTTTCTTGTAGTATTTCAATACTAATACGGTCCTTTGTGTTCTTGTTTCAAGGTGAATTACCTGACGGTTCAGTTAAGTTGTTCTTGCCTCCAACTCAGTTCCTTCTTTGCACCTGCATTTCAGGAATTCTTTATCTGCAATCTTTGAAGCTTGCAGTAAACACGAAACATTCAGCTTATCCTTATCAGCATTTTCTCAAGCTGTACTAGACATTCATATTACATTTACAGATGAATACCATTTCGCTGAGAACGGTTTTACCCTTTAATATATGTATGCCAGCAAACAGAAATGTATGCAACTAACTGACTAAATTATCCTACATATATTTTAGCAACAGAAGTATATATACATCTAACAAGTAAACAGGTGTACGTGCATTTATAAATCTCTAAATATATATCTAATAGTTCCCTCTGTTTTGTTTTAAAAATACTGTTATGTATTTTTTGGTATGATTTACGTGAATCTCATTAGGAAACAAAACCTTTAGTTTTCTTTTGATACAACAATTTAAAACATGGTTTTATACGATTAACACAATGATAACAACCATTACTACTAGAACCGGA
The DNA here is from genome assembly GCF_019279795.1 of Protopterus annectens. NCBI lineage: Eukaryota > Metazoa > Chordata > Ceratodontiformes > Protopteridae > Protopterus > Protopterus annectens. The sequence continues at coordinate 1,616,425,036 of NC_056744.1, read as the reverse complement.
TGAACTATTTAATTTAACAACTTTTTTCTTTTGAAGACCATTTTGTAAAAATGTTTTACCATTTATGAGCTGTATTTTGCAATTGCTGAAAATGACTTTATACAGTGATACTATACACAGTGACTTACTGACAATGTGGATATTGCTGCAAAGGCACTGCAGCTTTGTTTTTTGAATAAACACATTATAAATGTCAAGCTTTGAACTGTTACTATACATACAAATGAACCCAGAATTAATTTATGTGAACACATATTAAACTATTTGTTGTACAGCATATGCTTGCTTGTACAGAATGTTTCTGTATTTGTACATACATGGTCTGTAATGTACACAGTCTAATTTACAAACTTAGTATTAAACTGAAGCCTGTTAACATTACTGAAACATTAAAATGTATTTCTGATAGTTTTGTCTTACCACTGTACTTGTTAATGGTACCCTAATCACTGCATGACAATAAAAAGGCAAGGCTGTCTTAATAATTACTGAATCATTAACACAGACCAATATGTTTTTCTTGTACCTTTATTTTAGTCCCTATTGCAGTACCGTTTATACAGTCAGTGTAGAAGTGAAAAGTGCCCTTCCTTCTGTAGTATGCAACATTTTATTGTAGTATTGTTTATTTGCTTTATGCAGTGAGAATTGAATGTATGCCTGCCATTTGGCTGTTACCCAGACTGTGACACTTTGGTCTAGGCTTTTGCTGTTACAGTTTTAGTAGGAATTATTTCTACTCATTTTGAAATGACATTTACAGCTTCTAGTAGGCATTTGTACCCTCCCTTTGTTGTTGTCAAGGGACCGGCATAACTTATTTTAACAGCATACCATGGCCTATTTACTGGCTGTACTTGGTGTAACTGAGGTTAGCTTTTACCTGCAAACAGATTATTAATAACATGAATGTACAATTGTGACATTTTATTACAATTACCAAATAGGGTTTCTGTAGACTCTCTTGCTTTTTTGCTTAGTGCTGCACATGAACACTTAGTTATGTTTTATTTCCCCAACATTTCTTTTAACTACCTGTCTCAGCTGGGGAAGATCTGAGCTCATATAAAACAAAATCTCTTACTTTTTTCCTTTTTGTGCATTTTAGACTCTGTAGACTATAGTACATCCCCTAACCCCTTCAGCACTTTTTTTACCTTTAGTTATTTAATGCACTTGCAACTTGATATTAGAATAAAACTCTAAGAATTATAATAAGTATTTGTAATTTGCATAACTTTGCATACATTTTAAACTTGGGTTATATTTGTAGCATTATTTACCCAGTACAACTTTATATTTGCTGGAGTCTCTGTTATTTTAATGGTATTATGCAATTACAAAATATTGTAAGAAACAAAACAGATATTGGCTTAACTAACACATGCTTAAAACAGATATATTTACATTATTTACATTTGCTGTTGTCTGCTTTTTGCTCTTGTGCATTTTAAACAGATGCATTTTAAACAGATGCACTTTACGTGAAAAGAAAATACATGCATGTCAGTCTTGTGGCCTCATATCTTTACTGCTTTTAACTACGCTCATTTGATTTCTATGCCCTAGAACTGTTTTATTTGAAATGATTTCAAAATTACCATTTAACTGTCTTGCGTTAGCTGAATAAAAGTTTTAAAACATTTGGGAATAAGAATTTAGAAACATTTGAGTAATGCTCTGCTGTGTATGTTAACCATTTTCTAAATGTAAATTATTTTTTGTCAGCATAGTTAAATTCTGTGTCAGATCTAGAATCTCTATTTTTGTCAGTGTAGCTAAGTGCTGTTGCATTAACTCTTTACTAACCACATTATTTTTGTCTTGTGATTCTGCACGGGCTGTCTGATACTTCTCAGTATTCTGTTCTGCTGACTCTAAAGCTCTTATGCACTTCTGAAAGTGTTTGCATACGTTGTTTAGACTTTTTGAACTCACTCTGTCTGCCTCTCGGAAATGTATTAAATGTTTTTCTCAGTTCACCATGAACCTTGTCTCTGTCATTAACTGTTTAGTACTGTGCAGTTGTTTTACGCCACCTTGTCTAAAGGATGCAACAAAATGTACAGGAGATTCTGTTAATAACTGACTTGACTGCTGTTGTAACTCTGAAATTAAAATGTCACATGTGGTGACAGGACGTAATGTAAGTGTTTGACCCATATCTGGTTGTTTACTATTAACAATGGCCTGAACTGTACTTTTATTTTTTTAAAAAAACATTTTTTATTAATTTTCATGAAATAAAATAATACAAGAAATAGGATATATAAATATGCACAATATGTGTCTTAAAAACATCATAACATGGAACAATAACTATTTACAATGTTTATAACAGATAAAATGCCATTTTTGTGATTACTTTTTATCTAGTAGTTTTTCAATCTTCAACCAAGTTAATTTCTTATGTTATCTTAGTAGTTCTTTCTGAAATAGTTTGCAACTCCCTATTACATACAAGTTTAGCTAATAGTAAAAAATCTGTAAATGATAGGATTTTTTTACACTTCCAATTTGATATAATGATTTTTCTTGCAATTGCAAGCAAGGACCAAAGAAGGTGCACCTGTATTTTGGGGATATGTGTTAGTATCGGTGCACTGAACAGTAATATTGAGTCAGATACTTCACACTTGTCCGACCACAACGCTTTTATGAAATTTCTGAACTCTATCCAGAATGGAGTTAGTATTTTACATGTAAGAAACATGTGTACCCAATCTGCACAAAGTATTTCCTCACATCTCCATCATTTATTAAGATTATTTTTTGAAATCAAGTCCATCTTATGTGGGGTAATAAAGCTCCTATGGATGCATTACCAAGTAAAGATTTTTCAAGAAGGGGATGATGTTGTGCTACTAATTGATTTAAGTACTAATTCTTTATCACTATCTGAAAAAATGGATTTGTTTATGCTCTCTGAGAAATTCCATAAGGAATCCTCTGGGATTTGCACATTGGTTCTTAAAGATTCATATATATATTTGACAATGATAGAATATTATTAATGTGCAAAGTGTTTATTTCACAAAAAAGAGAAAGTATTTTAGGTAAAGGTGTTATGCTGGTGATATGACATTTTGAATTCATTAACTATGTATTCTCAAAATATTTGTAGTTCAACCAGTTGTTATGCTTATGTTATACCTAGCCGTAAGAGAACATGGATCATGGATATTATTATTGCAGAAAAACTGGTGCCAGAAAACTAAGCCATTTTCTTCCATTACTTTTATTTTAGATACGTTGAAAGTCTAGACATGTCTTCTTGTATGCTATGGGAAATATTAAAAATATTAAGCTTTTTGTCATATGATTTTTGTTTATTATATTTTTTAAATTATCTAATATATAATTAGTTAAAAGAGATTTTTTTTATTCTTATTGGTATTGTAAAAATGGTCTTTGACAACAAGGAAGATTTTTTTTATTTTCTGAGAAATGTTATTGTCAATATTTGTGTCTATGTCAGATAATAAGATACTTACATGAAGATTTTTTCCAATTAGAACTATATTTGGAGTTTAACCATTGGCTCATCACATTAAGTATGGTCGATTCCGCATAAAGTTTTAAATTTGGGAATGCTATTCCCCCATCTTTTCAGCTTCTGTAGTGCCAAGCATGGCTGATTCCTGGCTTTTGAGGAAACCACAGGAAATGTATTAACATAGAATTTAGTCACTTCATTAACATTTTGGATGGGGAGGCAATTAAAATTTGGAAGTAGAACACAATTTTGGGTAATATGATCATTTTTATTAATGACTATCTTTCTTCCATACATGAAATACATTTTATTCCATCTATTTAAAAATTATTTAACTGTGGATAACAGGTATTTGTAATTTGTTTTTAAAGTATTATTCCAGTTTGACCTTATGTGTATTCTTAAGTACTTAATGGTGTCATTTGCCCAGTTAAAATTGTTGTGTTTTCTTAATAAAGTGTTTACTTTTTTATTTATTAATTATGTTTCTGTTTTGGTATGATTAAAGCTTAGGCCTAAAACCTCTTCAAAAACTTGCAGGGATTTTCTTATGTGATCTATAGAGGAATCTATATTTCCAATTGTTAACGTGACATCATCCACAAAAAGGTGTACTTCAGAAATGTAGCTTGGACTAACAGAAAATCCCCTTATATTAGAATTTGCTCTTATGAAATTATCTAGAGGTTCTACTGATAGAGCAAATAATAAGAGGGGCAGTGGGCAGCCTTGTTTAGCGCCTTTCAGGATGTTGAATGGACCTGATAAAAAAGCACCAATTTTGATGCATGATATTGAGTTAATATATAGTCTGTTAATTATATTGATAAATTCAGGGGAGAGGTTATATACTTCGAATACTTTAAATAAATAGAACCAGTTTATAGAGTGAAAAGCCTTAAGTCTAGGCTAATAATTGATAGTTCTTTTTTTCCTGTTAGCATGATCTACTAAGGAAAGGAGACTGACAACATTGTTTTGTACTCTTCTATTTAGGATAAAGCCTGTTTGATCATCACCTATTATGTTAGGCACCAGTTGATTTAATCTGTTAGCTAACATTGATGTAAAAATGTTATAGTCCACATTTAATAATAAAATAGGATGATAGGAAGTTACTGTTTTGGGGTCTCTGTCCTGTTTTAGGATATGGGAAATCATGGCATATTTCCAGGAAGGGAATGAGCTTATCATTTTGCTGAAGCTTGTAAAAGTATCTTTAATGTATCATCTGTGAGTACTTTATAAATGTCCCCTATTAATCCATATAATCCTGGGGCTTTATTGTTCTTAAGGCTTTGAATCCTCTCTTTTAGTTCACTTAATGTTACTGGTTTGAGAAGTTTGGTATTAAGCTCTATTGATAGTTTGTCGCCTATGTTCTCATTTAAGAAGTTATCTTTTGGGACATTGTTATTAATGTTTGGATTTGTGCTGTTTATTATTTTTTGATGTTTTCTGAAAGTCTCAAGAATTTCTTCTAAATCTGTTACAATTTTAGTTTTATTTTAGTTTCATCGACAATTTCCTTTACAGGTTTAAGATTGGTTAAGTTTTTTGATTTCACAGTTAATCTATGTACGTTTTATTGGGTTAACAGAGTAAGACTGTAATTTGATTCTTTCTAAATGTATTGCCACTTTGTGATTAAGAATTTCCATGTAATCAAGGTTTAATTGTTTCAGTTCTGTATTTGTGTTTATGTCTTTATTATTTAGATTTCTTTTTAGTTCATCAATTTTTGACTGTATTCTCGATAGTGTACTATCCCATTCCTTTTGTTTGTTTAGGTACCAGGTTTTGATTTTACCAAAAATGTAAGATTTCAGCCTATCCCAGACAATAACTTTAGAAGTACTATCATTGTCATTTATGTCTAGAAATATTTTGATTTCTTTCAGTAACCATTCCTTAAACCCGGTTATCTTAACAATGTATGCTGGTATTCTTTGCCAGTATACTAGATGACTAGATTTCATGTGGATTTTAAAGACATTAGCATTGTGGTTGGACATTGGACAGCAGCTAATGAAAACTTTCTGAATTTTTGAGAATAAATAATTTATAACCAATACCTTATCAATGGTAGTTTATGTACCAAATCTGTATGAGTAATGTGTGTATTTTAGGGATTTGGGTTCTATTTTTTCACAAATATCTCTTATATTTGAATTATTGATGAAGTTGTTCAATATTTTAGCAGGTGCAGATATCTTAAACTTATCACATTTAGTAGTGTCACATCTGGAGAGAATACAGTTAAAATCGCCTGCATATATTATTTCTCCCTTAGATTTGATTGCAAGTAAGTCAAGATATTTATTCACTGTTCCAGCACCGATACCGGGTATCCAATAAGTATTGGGTAATGTGATTAGATTTTTATTTATTTATAGAATAATTAAGCAGAACATGCCATTTTTGTCTGAATGTGTGTCAATTATTTTAGGTACTGGTAGTGTGTTCCTCCACAATATCATGGTGTCTCTTCTTTTGGTCCGAAAATGAGATTCTGCAAGTATAAAAGACATCCTATTCAAATATTCTTCTATTATATGAGTTTCTTGCAAGAATGCAATATCTACTTTCTTAGTTTTCAAATATTTGGTTAAGCTTCCTCTCTTTATAGGATTGTTGAGTCCATTTTCATTTACAGACAAACATGTATATGAAAACATTCCTATAGATTGTGTTAGATAGCAAAGATTCTGTTATGAACATAACATGAACACTGAGTATAACTGTAAAACATTTAAAACTATTTACAAGTCTAAACATGGAATATTTAATTCCTGGTTTAATGAGAAGTTCCTCAAAACCACCTTCGTCCATCCTAAGAACAGTAATCTACATCCATTCTGTGCTACCTCCATTATAATAACTGTATAGAATGTAATAAGAAGTGAGCAAAATAAAAGGCTACTCCTTAGAATTGTTACTGATTTGAGTAGTGAAATATCAAAGTGTGTGAAAATAAAATTAATGTTATTTGTGATAATTATGTATATTAGAAGTAATTATCTTTGTACAACCAAATCAGAGAGTAATTTTAAAACAAAAGACCTAGTGCATTTTTACCGTAGTAGGCAAATAGTAATGCTTTTAGGTAGTTTACATTTAGCTATGAGTCTAAAGATTTTCCAGATAGATTTAATAAAAAAAAATGGAACTTTCAATAATTTTAAGTAAAAGTATTAAGATTTAAACTAGAGAGCACAACAGCTATCCAACAACTAGTAACTCTCTTTATAAATTAATAACAGGTATTGTAAGTCCTGGCAATAACAAATGAAGAAATTACGAATATCTGACTTCTGTACATATTATGCTAGAGACAACTACAGACATGCACATGTACAAATGGCACAGACAACACAGTAATATGTAACAGTTGCACAAGAAATGCTATAGATACACAGACAAAGTAGGTTTGAATACCTCAGACTCCTATATACTGTTATGCAAACATAATGTAACAGGTTGCAAAATTGCTGTCAGCAATAAAAATGTCTCAATACATGTGCAAGGGTGATCACAACAAAATGGAAAGAGTTCAAATATTTAGATACATATTATAAGAGCGGTTGTGTGTTAGTCATACAGAGCTATACCTATGTATACCTAGATAGAACAATACATATGAACTACAAATGGATACCAAAGTTCATGGTTACTGACCTGTGCATATGTATCTTAGAATAAGTTATGTTCAAAAAGGTTGGTTATTAAAGCTAGATAACAAAACAGGTATGTAGAAACTGGTGAGTAACTCCCTCTGTAAAATTATGAGAGCTGGTACTTTTTTACAGATTGTAGTTAAATAAGAACCTTTGTCTTTTAAAAGCACACTAAACAACTAAATAAAAAATGGAAAAACAAAGCAAATCTTGAAGCCAGAAAAATGCCATACTTATGAAACTAAAATTTATTGTTAGCGCTTTCACCACCTTTCATTAAAGGAACTTCTTCAGACATTTGTAATATCTCACTTTACAATTTAAATAGTCCCAAGTTGATGACATCACTAACCTCCCATTATCCAAATTCAGCAAGTATAAAAGTAAATACATTCAGATTTCTTTGTGTATAAAAACTTTTTAAAACACAAATTCTTCACTGATATTAATTACAACAAAAAAAATGTCAAATATTAAATACCTCCAAAGAAATGTTTTTTACCTGGTTAATGTTTTAAGTTTTAAAATACATTTCAGGGAACAAGAATCATTCAACCCAGGGTAGGAAAAGGCATTTACTCTCAGTCGCCATAGAAACTCCCTCTCCTCGAGTCTTAAAGCCCAAGGCCCCCTCATTGGATCCATTTCCCTTTTCCTTCTAACCTCTATAAGTACCATGTTTTTGAACATTTCATGTTGGAATAACAAGTGTCTTTCCCAATAGGCCATAACACAATTGGCAAAAGTGCCCCCACAGAGTGACCCCACTGTGACACCTGTTTTCTGTAAAAATAAATCCCCATCAAATAAGAAAAAAATTATTAGCTAATACTAGTTCTAGGAGGGTAATAATTAAGTCAGTCTCCTCACCAGGTACCCCCTTTTCCAAAAGAAAGTCCCTTATCCAGTCTAATCCCATATTCTGGGGAATGACCGTGTACAGGTCCTTAACATCTACTGTAATGTAGTTGTATTCTTGGTTAAATTCCAGATTATTCAGTGTTCCCAAGAACTGCCAGGAGGCTCTGCAGATTTGTCTCTTTGTTTCCAAGTATTTGTTCATTTTTAAATCAACAAACTTAGCACAGGGATAGGTTATGGAATACGTACCATCAATTATAGGTCTAAAAGGGGGGTCATTTAAGTTATTATGCATTTTTGGAATCCCAAATAGGACTGGGGTAACTGGTGTTATCATATCCAAATAGTTCAGTGTCTCTATGTCAATGTACCCCTCCAAAAACAAGTCGTTAATCACTGTTTTTATACGTTGAAAGGTCCCATTAATTTCACTAACTGAGACCTGCTCATATGCTTCACCATCCAGCATATCTCTCATTTTATGTCTGTATTCCTCCTGTTTCATAAAAAACAATCCTTCCCCTTTGTCAGGATGCATAACCCTGACTCCTGTTGTCCTTAGGTCATTAATTTCCTGAAATTGTCTTATGTCAACTTCGCATGATTTCTCAAGACGGGCAATAATCGCCTGTAATGGGGGATTAAATACACTCAAAATCCTAAACTCTGATAGTACAGAAAAGTGTTACCTAAAAGTAGTTTTAGGTTTAGTTTACGAGCATACAATTTTAAGTCTAGTAAATTCCTTGCCAATTTTTTTAAAAGCATACATATCTTACTTTCATCAAACTGGGGATATAGATAAGTCAGTTAAACTGAGGAAAGCACAATAATTATCATAAAAAGAAAAGGAGTGAAACAGACAAAAACATCTTTCTGTATATTAAATATTTTCATTAAATGAATACCTAGAAGCCTTTCTACAAACCTATCTGTGAACTTCAGTTAAAAGCTTGTTTAAATATATGCATTGTTACAAGTAATTAAAACACTGAATATGCATTTTAACAAAGTCAAAATATCATTTACCATTAAAAAAAGTTTCTATAACAATGTGCAGCATTTAACACTTACTTAAAACAAATTCTTTCATTTCTTAATAGTCCTTTTGTTCTCAGCAATTCTGTGGCATTAACTTCCTTATTCTCCTCAGATAACATCATCTGAGCATGTTGAGAGGTCAAAGGTCATGCTGCACAGCTATTCATGCTGTTACAGTGATGTAATCAGTTTACAAACAAGCAGGAAGTGTTCTAGGCTTGAGAAAGAGTTCTTTTGAAGCTTTTTGATTTTTCAGCAGCAGAATACAGCATGAAGGTAATTTAAACAAGTAGATTGTGCTCAAGATGTTGTATGGCTCTCATGCATAGCAAAAAAAAAAAAAAAAAACAACAGGCAGAAAGAATTAAGTAAATCATACAGTAAAGTGCTTAAAATACTTTTTTGAGCTCTAAATCTGTACATTGTAAAGCCTCTCTTTCCCCTTCCACTTCCCTCAACTTTAATATACTTTTTTAATATAAGATTAGCACTATTTACATATTAAATAAAAACTTTCTACTATCTCATATTAATTTATAAAGCCAAAAGTCTGTGTAGAATATTTGTATGGTCACAGCAGATGTATACTTTGTGTAGAAATCTTATTATAACTTTATATGATGGGTATAGTGTGTTAATTGTAATAAGTTTAAATTTAAGCAGCATGAATCATTTGCATACTGTGTGAAGCTGTTGTTTGAAGGCTATTGTCATTTGCTGACTGTGTCTGTAAGATTAATAGAACAGTGGGAATGGATAGGAAAGAGAGGAGAAAAAAGGAATCAATAAGTGCTGGGTAGCAATATTATGTTACCACTGATGTAATACATAGCCTGCATAATAAACGTTTGCTGTAGGGTGTTTATATTACTGAAGCTTATTTTTAAGTAAATATTTAAACATGTTTGTGTATATTGAAGTACTTAGCAGTTCTATATATTATTATGAAAAATCAAAGGAAAAGAATGAAAAACAAAAGAAGGTAAGAAAAAGGAGAGCAGTATTGAGAAATTGAAAAGGTAATATAGAAGATAGTAGGCTTAAGTATATATATATATATATATATATATATATATATATATATTTACTAAGTAAGTAATAAGTTTGTATCTTATGATTCCATTTGTATCCTGTACTTTCAGATGTATTGTTTGTTAATAAGTTTTTAGAGTGATGGTTTTTATACTATTTCCCCTTAAGCTTCTTACTAGATTTGTCAGGTGTAGTCATTTTACCATTAGCAGTTTGTCATTTAGACTGGGCAAAGAAAGGTACATTTCTTCTTTCTCAAATAAGTTGCTTTTCCTCATGAAGGCTGATGCTTCTTCACGAGAATTGAATATTATTTGACTATCCAAAAGGGTAATTTTGATTCTGGCTGGAAACATTATCTGGGCTTTAATGATGGCTTTTTTAAATCTTTAATTAGTGGGACAAATGGTTTTCTCTTTGTGATCACAGTGGAAGTGTAATCATTGTCAAATCTTATATTTTTCCCATTGAATTGGACTGGATTTCCTGACCATGCAGCTGTTAGTGTTAAGTAGTTGTCTTGTATAGATAGGAATTTTACAATGATGGATCTCACAGCTGTTGAATTTTTTGATGCAGATGTATATGACTGGGACCTGTGGGCTCTCTTGATTCTGAAAGATAAAGTTTCAGGGAGTTTAGTATTTTTGGAAGCCAATCATTTAGGAAGAGAATCATATTATTTCCTTCCATTTTCTCTGGAACTCCATAGATCATAATATTGTTTCTTCTGTATCTAGACTCTAGGTCTTCCACCTTTTCTAGTAACTGGTTATTTTGTTTTAGTAAAAAGTTTATCTGGTCATCATTTTCCATTTGCCTGCCATCTATTTCATTTACTGATTATTCTATAGCTGCTATTTGGTCAGAGTGAGCAGTAATAATTTCATTTAAGTCATCAATTTGATTTTTGCTTTCTTTCTTCATATTTTCCATAATCTTCTCTACATTATCCATCTTTATAGAAAGGCCTTGAATGCTGGTGATTATTGTTTGTAGTTCCTTTTTCATAGTGCTGTCTTGTAGAGATGTCTTCGAGTGACTCATAGCTGTTTCAGTCTGTAACTGGTGACAAAACTTCTGACAGGTAATATGTTGGTAAATAATTGAAAACATTAAGATTTCTTCTGATAAAGTTGCTCACAATATCAAGATAAGTAATTGTGGAAAAATTATTCAATGTTTGTTGAGTTAAAATAGAAAAATCCTGTCAGAAAAAATAATTTCAGGCAGAGCATCAAGAAAGTGCAGCTAACTCCTTGACATCTTGGCTACACCCCCAACTGTACTTTTATGACATTGCACACAGAAAGTAGTTTCATATGACTTGCACAATAACTATTTACTGTCATACCAATTATGTTTCTGTTTAAGATACTAAAACGTAATCCATTTACATATTTTCTGACTGTCAACTTGCCCTAATAAGGTTTTACATTTGCTAATATGCTGTTTATACAACTGCTGTAGTCTATCTAAAACTGACACAGTAATAGTAATACTGTGTTTACTACCTTTTGTACTAGCCTTATTTATGGCATTCATGGTGTTATGTAACAACATAAATTTGCTTACCAAAGACAACGATAACTTTAGCTGGTCAATTCTGATGACCGTAGATGGTTGGAAAACTTTTGTAGTTACTTGAAAAGCTGGTGAAATGAAGTTGGCAGTTGCAAATTCGAACATGACGTGTCACCAACCTGGAAAATTTATGGCACAGCTTCCTTCCTGCCCTGCAGTCCTTTTCTGGATCCAGAATTCTGGGTAACTGTACTGCTGCAAACTGTGGAAATTCAAGTGCCCTATTCCAGACTAAATCATATACATAAATGCTCGTTACTGCGCTTTTACTGAAGTGACATTTTACGAGGCACAGGCACCACTCCCCCTGTGTTCAGATACAGGCAAGGATCACCATTGAAAAGTTATTTAAAATGAATGAATGATTGATCTTGAAGACCGTCTTGTCTTGCTTACTAATACTGCTGACTGCAACTTCTGTGTTAATGCCTAGTAAAAATAGTCTGGTTAGTGCACAGAAACTTTGCAGATTACTAACCTTTTCAGCAGTATATTATTATCATCTTTCTTGCACAGTACTTAATAACCTGTCTAGATAGACACATGCAACACTGTACAGTTTACAGCTTTAATGTCTTTAAATTTGCTTCTCAAACAACATTAAATATTGTTGTCCATTAAACAGATCTCACAAAAAAATCTGATTACATCTCACATATATACATTCTTATGAAAGCAGTCTTTTGGGAACCCTCAAAGTTATTACTTTGGTATTTTCTGATTTCATACTGTTTATTAAATTTTTAGGGAGTCTTTCCTGTTTGAGAATGTTTCTGTATGAAAGCAGTCTTTCAATACTAGTACGTCCCTTTGTGTTCTTGCTTCAAGGTGAATTACATAACTGTTTAGTTAAGTTGTTCTTGCCTCCAACTCAGTTCCTTCCTTGCACTTGCATCTCAAGAATTCCTTATCTGTAATAATTGAAGCTTGCATTAAACACTGAACATTCAATTATCCGTATCAGCTTTTTTCTCAAGCTGTACTAGACCCTCGTTATATTTACAGATGAATGCCATTTATCTGAGAACAGTTTAACCCTTTAATATATGTATGCCAGAAAACAGAAATGTATGCATCTAACTATCTAAATTATCCTACATATATTCTAGCAACAGAAGAGTATATGCATCTAACTAGTAAACAGGTGTACATGCATTTATAAATCTCTAAATATATATATAACAGTTTGTAACAGCTGATTTTTTTTCTCTTTAGTAATGCTCCCTCGCTCATATTCTGTAGGAATTGGCCAAAGTGAATAAGCTTTTCTATAAAGTACAGAATACATGGCATGCAAGCATTGTGCACAATGAAGGAAGAAAGGACGGTTACTGTGAGGCATGATCATAACTGCCTTGAGAAATGGATACAATGTTAACATTGGACTGCTGGACTGCTTGTTTTAACAGGTCTGTGCCCACATGCAACCTCCACCTCGAAACATCATGTTCACCTGGGCAATGTCTTATATTTTAGCTTGACTAGCAAGTATTAAATGGTATGCAACAGTGACATTCTGGAACTAATCACCATGGATCCAACCGTGATCTAAAACTACATGAAGCAAAACTATGACTTTACTTAGATCTACTTCTAAATCCCATAGCCCATATGACAAAGTGTGAAAATCCCGAGACAAAAATTACGAAACTGCAGAAACCCGAATGTCAGATTTTTAACATGGTCAATACTTAGCCAACTGTAAACGCAACTCATGCTGAGGTAAGTAAAACCCATCGAGTTGGGGGTTATATCCCCCACACTCCCCTAACTAAATACACCAACTTCAGGATCACACTACAGTGCAGAACAGGGCATGTTGGCCAAGTGTTTACTTACCCTGTTAAAAATCCAGTGTTCGGGTTTCTGCAGTTTCATGATTTTCATCTCGGGATTTTCACACTCAGTCATATGGGCTACAGGATTTAGAAGCAGACCCGATTTTAATGTTATGGTTTACTTTTCATATGTTACAAGGGAAACTAAATGTGTGGCTTAGTTTTTTATTTTATTTTTTTTACTTGTTGATGTATCACATGACACAAATTCTTTACTCTGAAAACACAAACTCTTAATAAAAGTTTGTTTTTATTTTTTTTTTCTTTGGATGGTGCTATGTTTTTGTGAAAAGCTATCCTTCAAGTTGTCATTTTTCTCTCTCTCTTCAGGTAAGTTATGGGGGTGTCAAATAAAAGTCTTGACTCAGGGTTGAAATGCCCTAGCTACTCCCTTTGAATCCAATAACTCTTTCTTACAGCCATGGTTAATATTTTTTCTAACATATTTAAGGAAACAATACATTAGAACCTGCAGAGCATGGAAACAAACGCAACCTCCTTAGCTGCACACAGCACTCCTTGATGAAAGAAAAGTATAAAAGCAGCACTGTTAATTGTAAGTGATTATGTCACAGAGAGGTTAAACAGAGGCTTAGCAGTAGCACAATTACTCCCACATCTACCTGAGGCATTTGACACCTTTAGTCATCTAGGCCTTAAAATGAATATAAACTTGGTTTCCACTACAGCACTATAAATATTTTTGAAAACCTTTCCCACAGATAATTTAAGGTCAAATTTGAAAATAAGCTATGCAATGAATATAACACTAACAGGTACCCCCAAAGGTTGAATACTAGGCCTTCTATGTGTCAGTCAGCACAGTGAGCAACACAGACAACACTATGATGACATGGCTCTTCTTGTACTGGTACAGACCATACAGTCATACTAACCAGACCAAAACAAATAATATAAGAAGGATCAGATCAGAAGGCAAGAAATGTGAAAAAGGCATAAATGTAGCTGCAAGTACATCAAACTCCTGGAAAAACTTCATGCCAATCAGGATCTGATGCAGGAATAGTTAAAGAGAGGTGAATTTAAACCAAAATATGAAAGGTCGATATTGGTGGCCAAGGATAGTGGATTATGTATACATTAATTTACAAAGTCCTTTGAAGATATGGGAGAAACAGACAAATGCAGGTTTTGTAAAAGAGAAATGGAAACAGTTGTGCATCTTTTTGCTGGGTGTGATACACTAATGTCAGAGGGTCTGTATACTGAAAGGCATAATAATGTGGCAAGACTGTTACACTGGGGATTGTGCAAACATTACAGTATTGAAGTAGCTGAAAAACATTGTCACAAAGCATTTTACAGAATGACGAGGTTTATATCACATGGGATCACTCATTACCAATAGTTCAAAAATTAGATGTGACAAAACTGGATATAGTAGTCCATGAAAAAAAGAGAAAATAGCACTGAAATTGCTACACGCATTGATTACAGTGTTATATGTTCAGAGAGACGCAAAGTTGTAAAATACCAGGATTTGTATGCAGAAACGTGGGCAAGGATACCCAGACAGTTCTAATAGTAGTAGGAGCAATGGCAGTGGTCTTATAAAAAAGAATTTGCAGTAATATTTAGATATGCTACGAATACATGTACTCTGTATGAATTGCAGAAGGAATCAGTTCTGGGCACATTGTGGGTGCTGTGAAAAGAACTTTAGCTAACATCAAAGACTGAAACAATATTTACATAGGAATATCCCAGTTACAGTATTAGAAACCTAAAAGTCTTGGGGAAATTAAAATGTACAAACCATACTGAAGCAGAAAAAAAAACTCCAATTAAAAATGGCTACGCAGCACTTACATAATACTAAATGCATCTAAGGACAACTGTATCCTATTTTGTTATAACCACTATAGAGATGCATGTCTCTAAACTGGAAAGCTCAGGTAATAATGTCACACCACTCCAAAAAGATACTTAGAATCAATTTTAAATGATGCTTCTCATTGGAAGAACAAGTACTACTGTATAAAAAATGCAACCAACTAGGTAATTTAGAGACACAGATAATTCCTAATACCCACAGCTAGAATTAAATTATTTACCATCTTCATCCGTATCTTCACATGTATATACAAATATCCTATTTAAAAAACAGACAGCAATGTTCATCCCAGGGATCTACCTGCACTCTCTTATAAAATTTATCCTGCACAACTTTCAGATACAGGCTGCACTGATTTCAGCTGACTACTGCCTAGAATATCTTATACCCTTCTCTGAAATAGCTTTCACATCAACTACTATATCAACTACATAAAACCACTAATTATCTCAGTGTACTCACTGAAACCACAAGAACAAATTCCTGTGGCAATCCAGGTTTGCATAGGTCAAATTTTTAATTTTCATCTGTACAAAGGTCTAGAATCATTTCATAGTTTCAGAAAGAAACTAACCCTTTAATTCACAAACATCCACCACATCGCAGTAGGCAACTTTGCAAGGGAACTGATCACACACACAAGGTATGTGGAATTCACAGACGCACTGACCTCGACTGGGGAAGACTAAGCAATACAGCAGCCTGCATTGTATGCTAATGGTGGTATACTGACAGGTTATTGAGCAACATTATTATAATGAGATCTTAGAGTGAGTGCACAAGCAACAGACTTTAATTGCCACTACTAGTCATGGTGGTGCACGTCATCATCCATGGAGATATATCAGCTGACCTCACTAACATTTTATGGTCTTCATGACACCATCACCAAAGACCAGTACTATGTGGATACAGTCACCATTCAGGAGCTGGTAGATCCATCCATGCATCAAATGCATGTCTTTAGCAGTATGACCCTGGCACATGTGCTAAGATACTCTCGGTATATGCAGTGTTACAACATAATACTGAAAAGTACTTACAGAAGGGAGGTCATATTCAGAAGGACCACATCCTACTGTATCACATAGTGGTGGCTGATCCAGATAAGGAGTCAGTGTCAGACCAAGCAGTAAGAGAAGACCATGCTACACAGAGGAAGGTGTAGCATGCAGTGGCACTGGCCAAGAAGCAGCAACTGGCACATAGCCTTGAGCCATAGCAAAATATATATATATATATATATATATATATATATATATATATATATATATATATATAAATATATATATATATATATATATATATGTATGTATATGTATATATATATATATATATATATATATATATATATATATATATAGGTTCATAGGTTCATAGGTAGGTACTATGCTATCTGCCCAAGGGCATTTATAAGCTTAGCCAGAGTGTGTTGGCTTTCGCCACCCCATTGATTAATTAACTGATCCACTGTCAAGCAGAGCCAATGAAGTGATCCCAAGGGTGCATTTTCTGTTACCCATCCACTCGTCAAGGTTTCTCTTGAAGAGTGTTAGTGAGGGGCTCTGCCTATTGTAGTTTGGAATTTTGTTCCAAAGCATGGGGAGTCTCTGTGACAGGAATCTATCCCTCCAGCATGTTCTATTTATTGTTGTGGCAAGGTTTAGCTCACTAGAGCGCGTGGCTCACAGTGAATTGGATTTCTTTAGGTGGAGCATGTCCATCAATTCTGAGTTGGATATGGCTTTGTAAGTCAGGCAGAGATCACCTCTGAGTAAGTGATATGCCACTGAGTACAGCTGGAGTTTTTTCAGTCGGGCTGTATAGGATATATGTTTGAGGCCAGTAATCCTCTTGGTGAGGTACTTTTGTGGTCTCTCCAGCTGTTGGAAGTGTTTTGTGAGGTACATCCCAAATGGGGCATTGTACTCTATGATGGGTCTGATGAGTGATGAGTAGAGGGGCACTATAATCTCTTTATGTCTAGATGCGAACCCTTTAGTAATTAGATGGACCAGATAGAAGGATTTCCTAACTACTTTGGCAATATGATTATCAAAGGAGAGATTAATATCTACCTGGGTCCCCAGATCTCTTATTACCTCTTCTGTATTAAGGGGGTTACATCCTATGTGGTAATTCGTGGGTGTTTTGTTTTTCCCATATGGGATGACTATGCATTTTTTGGCATTTAGCTTGAGGCCATGACTTTGACACCAGGTGTTCATCTCAGTAAGGCCCTTTTGGAGGATATCTGTGTCAGCCGGAGAGTCAATTATGGCTCCCAGTTTGCAGTCATCGGAGAACTCAGTTAGCCATAGTCCTCCTGTGTTTGCCTGTACTTCTGAGAAGTATATGCCGAACAGTAGGGGTCCCAGGACCAAGCCTTGTGGGACACCACTTGTGACTGGTTTAGAGTCAGACCTGGAGCCCACTATTCTTACTGTGTGAGTTCTGTCTGTAAGCCAGTTGGCAACCCATCTCATGATGTAGGGGTTTATGTTCAGGCTGCTGAGTTTTTCTGTAATACTCGAGTGGGGAATGATGTCGAAAGCCTTGGCAAGGTCAAGGTAGGCTGTGTGAACAACCTTTCCCTCATCTATGGCCTTGGTGACTGTCTTGAAGAAGTCAACCAGGTTTAGTAGGCATGATCTGCCCCTAACAAAGCCGAACTGGGTTGGGTCAAGTGTTTGGAGGTTCCCAATGTCTTTGTTAATGAGTTCCATGATGATGCGCTCCATAGCCTTGCAGACCAGGCTAGTCAGGCTTATGGGGCAATAGTTACCAGGGGCAGTTGTGGCCCCTCCTTTGTGGAGTGGAATAACCGTTGCTGCATGCCATTCTATGGGCACATAGCCTGTGGAGAGGCTGAGGTTGAACAGCGTGTTTAGGTGGGGGGGGTTACTTTGTTCTGTGGTTCATGCAAAACGCAGCCTGGGACACCATCTGGCCCCATTGATGCTGTGTTTTTTGCTTTTGAAATGGCTATTTTCACCTGTGCATCTGTGATTTCTGGGACAATACACTTTTCTGGTATTGTTGTGAGCCCTTTTGGGGGTGAGAGGGGGTGAAGTTTGCACTGAATCTATCTGCCAGGATTTTGGCAATATCAGTAGGTTCAGTATATTTTGTGCTATTTTGCACAAGTTCAGTGCATATCTGTGAGTTGCCACTTAGATTCTTAACATAGCTAAAGAAGGCTTTGTGGTTATCTTTTGAATCCTTGGCTATTTTTCTTTTGAAGTTAGCCTTGGATAATTTTATGAGGGACCTTAGTTTCTTACTGATACTGATCAGGGATGTCTTACCTTCTTTGGATTTTTTCTGAATTAGTTTCCCCCTTCTATTGTATAGCCTGTTTATAGCAGGGGTCCACCAGACTGGTTTCCTTCTCTTACAGGAGTGAGTTTTGGTTTTGCTAGGGATGGCATGATCCATGCATCCTTGTAGGTGCTCATAGAGTGCATTTGTAAAGGTTTCTGCATCTTGGGCAGCATTATCCTTTAGTGTGGGGGCTGTGAAACTTACCGCCTCTGTCTTAAGTAAGGTGAAGTTTGCTTTAGAAAAGTTTTTTACTGTCGTTTCCTTAGTTGGGGGTGGTGGTGGGGTGTGGACATCCAGAGTGATTAGTTTATGGTCTGATCTAATCAGTGATGGGTTGACCTCTGGTGTGGAATACCTATCGCCCATGTCTGTGATGACCAGGTCCAATATGTTTTCACCTCTGGTAGGGGAGTTTACCAGCTGATCCAGGACGTTTGAGTTGATGAATTCCAGGAAGCGCTGGGCCTAGGAGTTTGTACTAGAGTAGTTTTCCTAGTTAATGGTAGGGTAATTGAAATCACCCAATATCAGCGTGTTTGGTAGGACCTTCATGTTTTCCAGTGTCTCCAGAAAGATGGAGTGGTGGTCCTGGTCATGGAGGGTGATCTGTAGCAGGCCACAATGTGCATTGCAGATTTGCCCGATGTTAGTTGCACATGGATGATCTCACAGGTATCATGCTGCGCCACTAACCTGGAGGTGTAGATATCCTTGATGAATATGGATAAACCCCCTCCTTTTGTGTTTTGGTCTGTGTTCTGTGGCTGAAACATGTGGTACGAGTTGTAGCCCGGTAGTGCTGGGGTGCTCTCTGGAGCCTTGAACCAGGTTTCAGTTACTGCACAGATGTTGATGTTCTCCATACTGAGGAGTGTTTCAAGCGCATGAATTTTGAGATTTAAACTCCTGGCATTGAGTAGCATAACCCTCAATTTTTTGTTAATTGTGCTGTTTACGGAAGTGGGTTTGACTTTTGAGCCTTGCCTAAAAAAGGCACTATGGGGGAAGCAACAGCCTTGTTCAGTATTCAAAAGCCTAGGGGTGACAGGTGCAAGCCATCTCTTGTGAAGCAACGCGGCTTGTCGAGCATGTCGTCCCAGGCTGACAGACACTGGATTCCCTTTGAATGACACCAGAAGTTTAGCCAATTGTCGAAATGGATCATTTTTTCTTTATACTGAGGTATCATTCTTGGTGAGGGCATGATGCTACTCAGGGTCAGAGTCATACCAGCCTGGGCTACATGATCAGAGAGCTCTTCCATGTCTCTTTTCATGTAGTCCAGGGAGGTACGTCTCAGGTCATTCCCACCAACATGAACAATGACAGAGTCATATTTGTACTTGTTCTGGACTGACCTGAGTGCTTGTGTTATGTGGCAGATTTTGGCTCCTGACAGGCAGCTAATAGTAACCTTCTGCTTGTCCAGCCTAGTGAGTGGGACGTCAATGTGTCTGACTATAGAGTCACTTATTACTAGTGTGTTAAGTATGTTATTTCACCTTAAGAACTGTGATTGTGCGGTACACTGATTTTGTGTTTTATGTGTTGTCTGGTTTGTGTTGGGAGGTACAGGTTGTTTGGGTGTCTGCTTTGGAGGTCTCGGATGCTTTTGCAGGTTTTTATTTAGAGCCTCTGAGTATGATTTTGTGTATTTATGTGTATTTTTTGCCAGTGCTGGTTTAGTAGGTCTATGTGTGGCTGGAGGTGTGGTGCAAGTGTTAACCTTCTCCTTTTGACTGTCTGTTCCAGTCTTGCGTGGAGACAGCTTAGCCTCCAGTTTGGCTGTATAACTGCATCTCTCGCATATGTTAGTGTTTTGTGGTAGGAGGAGAGGGTTGTCTGTGTACATGAGGCAGTTGTAACATTACCTCAGGATACCCAGATTCACCAGCTGGACTGCAAAGTATGCCTGAAATTGCCCTTTGATCAAGGCTGAATAGTAGGGTGAGCTGCTTAGTCACTTGGTTAGTGAGGGGTGAATAAAGAGCCTTGCCCTGCTGGGCAATCAAGTGTCAGGGTATATTAGTGCTTGCTATTAGGTCTGAGTAAGTGCTGGGCTGTAGGATGCTTTTTGAGTGCTTAGGTTGAGAGTTAGACTAGTTTCAAGGGAAAAAATGAAGAGGAGACTTAGTGGAGCTGGGAATAATTTAACCCTAGCTAACCTGCACTACCCTGTACACAAAACCATGCAAACGCGGTTTTTATAACAGGGAAATGAAAGAGATAGAAATTAACCCAAAATGGCCAAGAAACTACTAACCTCTGGGCTGGAACCACTCCTCCAGGGACAGATAGGCTGCTCAAAGCTCGCCTCTCTTACAGGTGAACAGAGAAACTTCCTTCTATCCAAGTAAGGTATGGGCAACTCAGAAACTTGTAACACAGCCCTAAATTCAGCACTAGCCTGAAAACTGGACTATACTAGCTTAGAAAGGTGGTAAACAATGATTTTTTTTTTGTTTTTTTTGAAAAGATAAGGCAAAAACAGTAAAAAATACACTTAAAACAGCTTTAAACGGCTACAAACGATCAGAAAAGGCTATCGCACTTTAGTGTGTAGCCTACAACGGTTAAACAAATTATTTAAACAAAGACAACTTTTTAAAAGTACAGGCAGTGAAATAAGTACAATATGTGAAAAAAAACAAGCTTTTGAATCACAATAAATGCTGGAAAATCAGCATTTAGGTGGAAAACAGTTAAGTACAGCAAGAAAGTACAGAAAACTGATACTTAATCACTCCAAAGTCTCTCTTCTAAGCTAGAAGGCTTGTATCAGTTTAAGGCTTTTTAGTGCTTTCAGTAGGTTAGTTACAGGAAAGATGGGAAACAAGCGCAGATATGGACTTTTAAACCAGAAAGTTGAAAGAGGTGGACAAACTGTCCAAATGGTCAATAAACTACAATTTCTGGGCCAAGAACCACTCCTCTTGTGGTAGACAGGCTACCTAGTGCTTACCACTCCCACTGATAAACTAGAAGGCTTTCCTCCAACACAGAAAGGCTTGCAGGGCTCAGAAGCTTACTAACAATCCTGGATACAGCAACTCTATAACCAGACTAGACTAGTTATAGGAAAGGTGGGAAACAGGCGCAAGTGCGGCTTTCAAACCAGAAAGTTGAAAGAGATGGAAAAAAAACTGTGGTAAGAGTTAAGTCTGTATCTGGACTAGACTAGTTACAGGAAAGGCAGGAAACAAGCTTAGAATTCAATTCAATGCAATTCAAACTGCAGTGCAGGCTAGCACACTTGAGTGTGTAGCAATATTACGGCAAATACAGTTTAAATAAATGAAATTAAATTAACAAATGACTAAAAAACAAGTGCAGAAGGCAGTAAATTAGAAGGCTACTAACAAGCAGTAATAAGTGCAGAGTAAGAGCAACTGAACAGATAACATCACGCAGAACAACAACCAAGACACTTACTGTAAGAGCAGCTGAATAAAATATGTATATATATATATATATATATATATATATATATATATATATATATTTTTTTTTTTTTTTTTTCTTTCTTTTTTGAGGAAGGGAACAGAGCAGGATTAAGAGGCTACAGGGCTTGTCCTTTCCAAATGCTCTCTTTGTACACAGTAGGAGTGCCTGAAATCAGAATATGATTCACTGCACTCAGTTGAGTGAGCAAATAAGATGGGCCCAAAATAGTATCCAAATACAAATTTACAAGAGGGGCGGGCAGTTTCAAAGCCACCAACATTAACACCAAAAAAAGAACAGGGAGGGTGGCTGGCTGGGGAACTAACTGTAGAGACAAAGCCACAACTTTCAGTTGAGTTAATTTTCAGTGAGAAACACAAATAAATAAATTAAATGCAGAAGTATATGAAAAAGAGCAGATAAAAGTGCACGTAAATTCACTTATACATCCAGTTGATTTCAAATAGATTTATGCAGAAGCAAAGTTTAGATAATAAGCAGAAATAACCCAAAATGTACCACTTATATAAGGCAGGACAGGATATCACTGATGAGGTGAAACAACCCCCTTCTGCTCTCAATGGCTGCACAGAAATTCTAACAAGTACTCTGTAGAGACACAGCCACAACTTTCAGTTGAGTTAATATTCAGTGAGAAGCACAAATAAATAAATTAAATGCAGAACTATATGAAAAAGATGAGATAAAACTGTACTTAAATTCACTTATATATATAAATATATACACACATATATATACATATATATATATATATATATATATATATATACACACACACACACACACACACACACACACACACACACACACACACACACACATATACACACACACACACACACACACACACATATATATAGATTATATATATATATATATATATATATATATATATATATATATATATATATATTACAGTTAACATGATGCATGCAAACCATAAATAGACTGTGCTTACCCTTGCAGAGACTGTCCATATTGTGCATCAGGTATAGTCAATCCAAGTAACACAATACAAAGGGCAGGCACAGTTACTTGCAAATAAATGGTGCTATAAATGCACAGTGTTTTCCACACAGAAATGTGTGACTACTGTAGAAACTGAAAATAATTTTGTGCAGTGAGGGTTTTAGGTGACAGTGCATTGGACTACTGTAAAATGCTCTGGGAAGGACGAAGCAGCTATGTAAAGACCAAGGTATTGCTCTATGATAGCTCTGCACATTTGCTGGACTGCAGGCATTGATACAGCTAGTTTTGGGAGGGCAGTACTCATAGCATTTACAACCACCAGTGCTCACACCTAAATCACCATCCTCACACCCTACGGAGCTTGAGGCAGAGGGCTATACCACACAGGGAGGCCATGTCATTGGCCTCGTGAAGGGATCTAATTTGCACACTCCTTAAATCCAGTACTGAGACCATGCTCATGGACAGTATCAGCTCTTCTGGATGGTATGTCACTTGGAAAGGCACCAAAGCACAAGACCCAGTACAGGTATCACTCATCACCTCTATTTATTACTAGTGAAAAAATAATAGGTACATTAAATAGTGTCAGTATTGAAAAATATAATCTTTCCTTGTGCAGATGCTTGTACACCTTACAGCCCTGACATATGTAAATAACAGGAAAATAGTATACAGCTGTAATAATGAATCTTATTACAATACTAAATCACACATGGAGCATCCCCAATGGATATGGTAGGGGCACATTGCAGCTCATCTACAAGTTCTAACAAACCACTGTGGGAAAGGGATGAGTATGATCCCCCACAAAGAGTAGTAAAAAACCTCCTATAGCTCTAGTAATGGTGGTTTCGCTCACAGCATGCCTTCTGTTGCCTCACCTCTATTGTAAGGTGGGAAGCATAATTTTTTGCATCTCAAATCATGTGAGTGCCCTGCATCTGACCTGTGCAGTTTCATTCCTGACCACTGACAGCATTAATGTCAGAAAACATCCTGCCATGCAGGGTTATGGTAGGGTCAGTCAACATTCTCCTGACTGAAAGGCCATTGATCATGGAGACAGAGTTCTCAGCATAGGAGAACTTACATTTTACTGTCTTGCCTTTGCCAGCCATAATGCTGTGTGGACAAAAAAATAGTGCAAGTATGCCACCAAGGAATGCTTGTCAAATGATATTACCTATACTGCACTACCCATCCTGTGTTGCTGTCATGTCAATATGCACACAATGGTTTGCTAGACTGACACATCTAATTATATGGCGCAGTCATAAGCAAATCTCCCCAACCCTCAAAACCTTCAACATCCTGCTTATAACAGGGCCAGATCCAGCCTAGGACCATGAGCTGGATGGTAGGCCTGGTGACAGCCATGCAACATTAGGTTAAACATGTGAAGAATTTGCTTCTATAAAGCATTGCTGCAAATTGCTCTAACAGATGCTTGTAAAAGGTCTATTCAGCATACAGCTCCACACTCATCTCTTTCTCCGTCTCCTTGGCTCATATCATTCGCTAATGAGACTAGAGTTGTAATGCAGAAAAGACTTCCAGAAATTTAGTGTGGGTGATTTTGAAAGCTGGGCAAATGCACTGTCAAATTTCTTTTCTTTTTTTATCTTTTTTTGTAAGTTGAGCAAATGGGATTGAAACAAGTAAGTGCTAGGGAAATTTAAGCATGGACTTGTTTTGAATCAGGCAGCAGCTTTGAGGAGGTAATGAATTGGCATCAGTTACATACACACTGTGTGTGTGTGTGTGTGTGTGTGTGTGTGTGTGTGTGTGTGTGTGTGTGTGTGTGTGTGTGTGTGTGTGTGTGTGTGTGTGTGTGTGTGTGTGTATGTGTGTGTGTGTGTGTGTGTGTGTGTGTGTGTGTGTGTGTGTGTGTGTGTGTAAAATATCGTAGTTAGAAGGGCTGTCTACTTAAGTGATTTATTGAAAGTAATACAAATTCAAACCCTGTATTTTAGCTATGGGAGTCAAAAGCCATAATACTTCACACCAACTGCCAGGCCTCCTTTAACAACTACTTATTTTTTTTTCTTTTTGGTAAATCACTAAGAGTATAATGTTAAAAAATTAACTATGAATACATTTTTAATTTAGCTTTTTTTTAAGCAGGCATGGATGTGAAATGAAGTGATTTTGGGCTACAACTGTTCGGTAGCATTAAGTATGGAGTAAAGCTATGATCTGTTAACAGCTGCTTCCTGACATACATGGTTTGATTCCCTTTGCCTTAAATCATGTTCTATCTGTCTCTGTGAATTCATTACGATTACAACTACCTCTACTTCAATTGTTACTAACACCAAGTATACTATGCTTATTCTGACTTCAAATAACTAAACTATCAACTTACAGGCATCTCTAACTTCTACTCTGGAGACTTAGTTAAACCTCATCATTACATACTATGATGATCTAGGACATGGGAATACTATTTAATTATACTCACAATCACATGTATTTTGATGAGTTACCTGCCTGTGTATATACAATACTACCTTAAAATGAGTGTAAAGTGTATCTTCTTTATGTATTTTAAACCGTATGCATCTTGTATTTTCTTATGTATTTTAAACTGTATGCAGCTTGTATTTTCTGTATCTGTCTACTAAGTGTGCAATTTACATTTATCGGCATTATACTTAAAGTAGTTATGTTAAGTGAAGCTTTTTCCCCTAGGGTGCCAGTGAAAAAGGACGTGTCCAGTCAGTATTTCCCAGTAAACAAATGTAAAATAAAATAAATAAATATTACATCAGACAGTACTCCTGGAATGCTCCTGAAAGGTGTCAATTGGGTCCAGTGGACTGTTCTAGGCTGTTAGCAAATGCAATACACATTTGTCTTTTGAATTTCTGCACCCTTCACATAGATACTAACTAGTATGTCACCATATGCTATTTCAGTATGAATCCCAGCACCCGTCTTGTAGTTTAATGGGCTGCAAGATATATTTTCACTAAATGTGAGTTTCAGGGAAAGTTTACTGCTTCCCATGCTAAGTCTGTTTTTAATGTGAGAGCATTCTATTTTGTTTAGAAAATGGTTGTCAATGGCTGTCAGTGTTTTTTCTGTAAAATATGAAATAGACGTTCTAAATAAAATCGAAGTAGTATGAACACTGACACATTTGAACAGTGTTTAATGTAAGTGGGGAGAGACAGATATGTAATGAGATACTGAGATAATGTTTGATGAGGGCCTGATCCATTGCCCTGCATAGGGCCCCATCTGTCCGTGATCTGAATCTGTTCACTCTGGAGGTGCATGCTGCAACAACACAGCAGTATTATCCATTAAATCAGGTCAGCTCTGTACTGAGTGATATTGGATGAGATAGCTATACTTGAAGACAAAGACACAGGGAGGTCAGAAATGAGACGCACTTATCCTACAAGCATGTAACCCCCCCCACCAAAAATAGCAAGTTGTATGCATACAGTAATAATTCTGATTTTTCTAGGACACCTGGGTTGTTAAACGTTGCTGCAGCATTTATATTGCCTTTAACTGTTTTTGCTTTATTCACTGAACTAAAATGAATAAATTCATTAATAGGCCTGGATCGTGTAACAGAAAAACATTCAGCATTTTAGTAATCTATTTTTGCAATACCTTTCTTACAGCAAACAAATGCTAAGGGGTTGACATGTGTCAGGTCATATAGCCTGCATTATTTGGAATGATGATCAGAATGATCTAATCTTCAGCATCCATTACATACTCATTGTTGCACATTACTACGATACAGTCTTCTCTAGAAGATCAGACTGTGAAGGATATCAGCATTTAGTTATAAGCTGTTATGCTAGTAGCAGAGGACTAAAGCTCCAACTTGTTAATGAGCTGCTTCCTTTGGCAAGGGTGCAGAGTTTGAATCTTTCCAGCTTCCTTTACATATTGCATGACACTGAGCAGGTCACATAGCCTGACAATGCTTTGGAGCAATTGAGAACATGGGCTTGGATCCTTAATGGTCTCCAGGACTGCATGCCTAATAACTGTGAGCTCATTATCATTGTTTGTCAGTCATTCCCTATTGCATAGCTGATTGAGTTCAAGAAATGCTCATAGGATGATACTAGGCTATTGGCTCAGAGGCCCTTATAAGCCTAGCCAAAAATTTTGCCCATGTTCCCCCAAAGTCAGCACCTGTTTCCCCTGAACAGCAGGGATACAGGTGGGATCCCTGGGGTATTCTGTTTCCCATCCAGTCATCCAGGCTCCTCTTAAAGAGGGTTAAGGAGGTACTCTGCTTGACATGGAGAGGGAGTCTATTCCACAAACGGGGGAGTCTTGGGACACAAATCTATCCCTCCAACAAGTTCTATTAATGTTACAGACCAGGTTAAGGCTTTGCATGCTGGTTGTGCGAGTGGAGTTTGTCTCATGGATATGCAGGAACTCCATCAAGGCTGGGTCTGAAATGGCCTTGTGTGCCAGACACAGGTCACTTCTGAGCAGTCTGTATGAAACTGAATACAGAGACAGGAATTTTAGCGTATCTGTATAGGATAGGTATTTGTGACTCTGGATTTTCCTCTGTGGTCTCTCCAACTGCTGCATGTGCTTGGCAAGGTACATGCTGAAGGGGGCATTGTACTCAATAATGGGTCTGATAAGGGAGGGGTACAGGGATGTTATGACCTCCTTGTTCCTGGATGAAGTACCCTTATTTATGAGGTGGGCCATGTAGAAAGCCTTCCATACAACAGAGGCAACGTGGTGGTCAAAAGTCAGATTGCTATCAACCTGGGTGCCCAAGTCCCTCACGACTGATTGCATGCTTAGTACATTGTTATTAATGTGATAATTAGTGGGGATGACATTTTCCTCAAAGAGGATAATGATGCATTTCTTAGCATTCAGTTTGAGGCCATACTTTTGGCACCAGTCATTAATTTGGGTAAGGCCCTCTTGGAGGATGTTCACATCACTTGGGGAATGTTATGGGAATATCACCAGCACACCATTGTCCTTAATGTGACATGGGCAATTTATTATTCATGGGTAACAGGCATTACATTTGTAGATGAAGCACTAGAATATAAAGCTGTCTGTCAGCAGCAACTTCTGTATTAGTAATAATTATCTTTAATGTGGAATTATTCAGATTACCTTTACTTCAGCAGAGATTGTGCATATTGACAATGTTATCAAGTGGTTAATATTTCTTACGGTCTCAATAAATACTTTTCTATTTAAACTGGCTGGACTTTATGGTATGGTACTAGTGATTTTTACACTATTTCATGTAGTTTGTCCAAACTGACCCATGAAGTACATGTTATTTATTACTTTGTAACAATAAGGGGTATACACATTCAACAAAGTGGCTATAATTACTGGTGTGGGCCTCTTTGTGGATGGAAACAGCTTATGCTCTTTATCATCTGATCATTTTTAATTTGGTTCGCAGGATGTGTGTCTGTGTGTGTGTGTGTGTGTGTGTGTGTGTGTGTGTGTGTGTGTGTGTGTGTGTGTGTGTGTGAAGTAAGGTGGAATATTTTAGCTACTGTGTTTGAGTGAAACAAATTTGAAATATGTGACTTTGGTCATTATTATTATTCTTTGACAAACACATCTGAGAAGGATGTGGCTATAATTGTTCAGTTTGGGGAAGGTCTGTGGATAAAAATGACTGACCCTACTGAGCTAGTAACTTATAACGTCATTAGTCCATCTTTGCAGGACTAATGTGCATTTGTGTAATGTAAATTGGAATACATTGCAGTGGCCATTCTTATCCCAATCAGACATGTGATGTGTACACAGTCAATAAAATGTCTGTGAACTGCAAGTACAGATATTGGTGGATTAAAATAGCAGGTGACCTTTTATGGTTGAAATGCTCTGAAATCAGTATATTTGTTATTGGTTCTTCCAATGTTTCACTGCTTCATGGAAAAAATGTTCATATCTATACATTTAAAACACACTCTTAGCAAATGTTGCTGTATTAAATAAGAAACATAATTTAAAACAATCAGGAAGGTAAATCAAAGAATACATGTATATGCATGGTCCTAAAAATGTGTGCGGATGTCCATGGTTTGAAAACAACCCAGGGCCCAAATTAGGCTTAATCCGCCACTGGCCAGATGCATTGTCAATGAATGTGAGTTTCAAGCTAAGAGAAGTTTAATGTTGCCCATGATAAGTCTCTTCAGTGTGTGAGACTGTTTTGTTTAGTAAATGGCCATCAGTACTTTTGCTATAAAACTTGAGATAAGTTTTAAATTATATTCAAATTTCTGTAATCATTGCACATTAACAGGTTTGAAGTGTTTATGGTAACGGAGGAAAGACAGACAAGTAATGGGAGAATGGAATGTCTGGGGGGGGGGGGCTGTCCATTATCCTGCCTAGGGCCCAATTTGACCACGATTGTGTTCTGCTCACAAATATACAGTGCAACAACAGTCACACAGGTAACCCTATGTGGTATACCTCCTATAATTTCCATGGAAAAAATCACCACTATCCAGGCACAAATCACGTCACTCTAAGTAGTAATATACCTGTTAGTAGGCAGCATGGCTTGAAATTCAGTGTATGTTCAGCAGCAGTACTGCATCTGTGTTATTTTTTCTGTGTCCATAACAGTCATGTCAGCATAGAAATGTTCACTATGCAAATCTCCAACAAGATTTACTGATAGTTGACAGCTAACCTTGGTTTATAATGTCCTCTTTGTATGTTCAGCATTGATGTGATGTGTATGCTACCCAACATCGAAAATCAAAAGAAGACCCACTCATGAGACAGAG
Source organism: Protopterus annectens (assembly GCF_019279795.1). Classification (NCBI taxonomy): domain Eukaryota; kingdom Metazoa; phylum Chordata; order Ceratodontiformes; family Protopteridae; genus Protopterus; species Protopterus annectens. Next base: position 1,616,395,106 of record NC_056744.1, on the reverse strand, counting down.
GTACTCTTCTACACAATCAGCTCTCTCTGTGTAAACCCCAACATGTTTGGCATGTCAACTTACATGCTACCTTACAACTTTCCTTTGTGATGTGCCTCTCGTTACCATTTTCATTACATACAGAACACCTGCCTTGCGTTCCCTGAGTAGTTCATCCTTGTTAGAATGTGTATCAATCCACTGAAAATATCTTTCCCCACTGTATTTGCACATAGAGCATTTCAGTAAAGCAATGCAGCAAAAGCAATGATGCAAGTAGAAAAAAGAACTTACCTTGCAACATTAGTACTACTGTTTTCTTCCTTCACACAAGTAGAGGATACAACCTGCCTTACAATGTTAGTACTGCTGCTTCTTCCCTCCTTCACACAAGTAGAGGATACAACCTGCCTTACAATGTTAGTACTGCTGCTTCTTCCCTCCTTCACACAAGTAGAGGATACAACCTGCCTTACAATGTTAGTACTGCTGCTTCTTCCCTCCTTCACACAAGCAGAGGATACAACCTGCCTTACAATGTTAGTACTGCTGCTTCTTCCCTCCTTCACACAAGTAGAGGATACAACCTGCCTTACAATGTTAGTACTGCTGCTTCTTCCCTCCTTCACACAAGCAGAGGATACAACCTGCCTTACAATGTTAGTACTGCTGCTTCTTCCCTCCTTCACACAAGTAGAAGATACAACCTGCCTTACAATGTTAGTACTGCTGCTTCTTCCCTCCTTCACACAAGTAGAGGATACAACCTGCCTTACAATGTTAGTACTGCTGCTTCTTCCTCCTTCACACAAGTAGAGGATACAACCTGCCTTACAATGTTAGTACTGCTGCTTCTTCCCTCCTTCACACAAGTAGAGGATACAACCTGCCTTACAATGTTAGTACTGCTGCTTCTTCCCTCCTTCACACAAGTAGAGGATACAACCTGCCTTACAATGTTAGTACTGCTGCTTCTTCCCTCCTTCACACAAGTAGAGTGGGTTTCCAGTTACTGCTCTGGGTCTTTTTCTGTACAGCAATAAAGCCTGTATGTAGCCACTGGTGTTTACATAATGTAGATTTTGGCTCTGAATATGATGAGTATACAGATGAGGGCTAAACTCATGAATATTTTTGAATTGCACAATCTATGCATCATAGTAGGAGGCAGACTCTCATGTAAAGACTTACACGATGTACTGCACCCATATAACCACCTGTGATGTGCACTGAACATGCCTGGGCAGAACAATAACAAAGATGTTTGTTGCCTTTCATGCTGTATGCCTGCAGGCAATGGAGGTACTAAAGAGCAACACTGACCGAACTGTTCAACAACAGGTTAACACCACAATGTTTCTGGCATATCTCACATCTTACGGTCACAGTTACAACAAAGTTACTATGAAACAGGCCATTTTGCATCCTGCCAAAGGTCATGCTAATAGGCTGCCCTATGCTGTGTGGCAATCAGCAATTCCTAAAAAGTAAAGCAGGCGTGAACACAAGATACTGGCCATGAGTCTTTGGTATGAGACCTACAATATGGTTGTGGTTCCAAATGGCACCTTGGTGGTGCTCTATGAAATCCAAAATCTTCCTCTACTTGCTGCACAGAGACTACCAGGAGCTCCTACTTGAGGACTACTGTGAGGGTTCCCAATATACAGTAGATGCCTGGTACTCTATCTCTAGGGCTGTTACTGATGCCACAGGCTTACTTCAATCTACTAATCAATGCAGGCACCATTATAGTGACCTGCCCATATGAATTTTGTTTTTATATATATATATATATATATATATATATATATATATATATATATATATATATTCCCTTCATAATCTCAAAATACTGAAATATTGAATTTCAGTATCTTGAAACCATGAAACCGAATCCACAAAACACTGAAACAACAAAACCGCAAAATTCAAAACACCGAACAAACCGCACACACTATACCAAACATACACCAAAACACCCACATCACAACATAAACAAAACTACACACATACACAACTTATACACACATAAGCAGGGGGCAAGCCCCCCTGCACCCCCCATGTGAGGGGCTGTGCCCTCCACACCCCCCTACTTATATATACTAACTTCGAGATCGCACAAACAGGAAACAAAAGCAAACTCACACACGCACATTCTCCAGTCCCTCACACACACAAACATATCAGCACACTCACATACACTCTAACTCCCACTCAAAACCCTTACAAAACACTCACTTACCTGACATAACAACTAGATCCACACACGGCACCATGCACCATCAACACACAATCCCGGACATTACGTAGTGTAAGGTCATAACCGCGAATTTGAGATATTCAAATTCGTGATTATGAACTTTCGCTATTGTAAACATTCGGCTTTATAGTCTCGAAATACTGAAATTTGACATTTCAGTATTTCAAGATTATAAAGCGCTCCCATATATTTATATATCTATATATATATATATATATATATATCTATATATATATATATCTCTATATATATATATATATATATATATATATATATATATATATATATACAGAGAGAGAGATGCTACCAACGAAGAATGTACATTAATAATTTATTTTCTTTTATCCACAGCTCACAAGGCTACTGCAGAGAACAGTCTTCTGTACAGGAGGATTCAATTCCCGGGATTCATGAAGCTTGCGCCAGGTGCAGGTGTAGCGTAGGCAGAATAACGCCAAATATGGCCGTCGAGCGATTCAGGTACGATCCAATACCACGTGTACTACCGGCGTATGCCAGAACTGCGCAGCCCTCGGCATAGGTATGCTAATCACTCCATGCACAGTATCGCACCATGCAAATGAAGGCAGATAGTGATTCATGAAGTGGTGCAGGTGTAGTGTAAGCCCACGGAAATATAAACATTTACATTTTCCCAAACAGAACATCGGAGCTATGGAAGTGGACCAGACTCATGTATTACAAAGCTAACGTATGCCAATGGCTAAATACACAGCCAATGGCATAAGAAAAGATGCACAACACCTAAAAAACAACATTTAATGTCATGTCCACAGTAACGCACAGTACAACCGCAGGGCATGTGTGCGCAAACTTGAACATAAAGAAATTATATAAAAATGTCATAAAATCGCAATGTAATACAAATCAGGTTTACACCATAATACACAATGGTAGGCATGGAACACCACAACCAAGGTGCAAGGGTTGCTAAGGGCCTGCGACAGTGTTTGGCGCGGTAACTATGAATTAGTAGTCAATGCCATGCAAATGAGGCAGATAATACTGAATTGCAAATGTCCCGTCGGATGAAGATTGTACCATATGGTGCAGCACTATAACACCGAGGAGTGGCTCAGAGGAGATACATGACATCAGCAGAGGGGTGTGCCACTGTAGCAGTAAGCACATTGGAGCAATGCAAATCTGGCCTGGCCATTGCTAAGCAAAGCTGCAGGACAGGGGTGGGGAGGAAGGTATAGAATCGATTAGCTGAGAGCACACATGGTGCCCAAAAGCGCATATGTACGGGGATGAAAACGTGCCCGAAACCCAGTAATCAGATGCACGCGCCGCAAACAATAGCACAAACAGGAAGGTCAGGGGAAGAAAAGAAGGAAATGCTGAAGTAGGGTAATTGGAGTACTAATGAGCAATCAACACCAATCAACTCACGGCGGCCAATCGATGGCAGCTGACAAGTCTGCTCACAGAAACCTGCAAAACAGGATAAGGGAGGCACTGGAATGCAAAGAAAGGAGGGGAGGCATTGGATTGCAAAGATAGGAGACCTGTCATAGCAAAGCAAAGCAAACCGACAGTAGACCGGCAATAGCACACATTACGCAAGATACGCCAGGTCTAGGAAAGTACAAATGAAAGCAGGCTGCTAGATGCATGCCAGAAAATGGTAGGTGGAACGTGCAGAAATGTAAAGGGAAGGTCAAGAGGTAATCCACGGCAGCCAAATGTAATTTAACACCAAAGGCACCACAGTAGTAGTTCCGGTAGTAAAACACATAAGATACCTTGTAGCTATGATCGTACATACACACCCTATGACATCATCGGTGTTCACAGCACAATAGTATAAAGTGTGAAAGCACCCTACACACACCTGTGTATTCCCAAACACTGCACCATAGGTGTAAACACACGGGGAACTTTTAAAATGTACATGTTGGGAGCTGCCATAGCTGTGATTCATCAGCATGTGTTAGAGACTGACGGTGTTGTGGAGGATGATGCTGACAACTACCGCAGGCCCCGGAGGAGGAGAAGAGTGTTCAGACCAAGGGTAACCTACCAGGGGCTACATGATCTGGAGATAGTAGAGCATTACAGGGTGGACAGGGACATCTTACAGCAAATAGTGGAGCTGTGCCAGCCACTACTGAGAACCAAAAATAACAGAGGGGAACCCATCCCAATGGACATGAAGGTATGTGTAAGCTTGTGAATACTAGCCACAGGTACCTTTCAAAGGTCAACTGGAGATATAATGGGGATCTCACAGGCATCAGCATCCAGGGTACTACACCAGTTCCTGGATGCCATGTTACCACATGCCAATGAGCATATACTTCCCCCGAACTCAGGAGGAGTTGGCCAGCAATATGTGCCACTTCCACCGTGTGGCACACTACCCGGAGGTACTGGATGCGATAGACTGCACGCACATACAAATTAAGTCACCACCCGGTGAGCATGGTAGGTGCTACATAAACTGCAAGGGATTCCAGTCCATCAACTGCCAGGTCGTGTGCAATGCCCAGGGCATTATCATGGATGTATGTGCTGGCAGCCCTGGAAGTTACCATGACTCCCATATCTGGCATGCCTCACAGCTGTATCAGGTATTTGTCAGGGGAGACATCCCACATGGCCACCTTGTGGGGTATTCTGGCTATGCACTGGAGCTGTGGATGATGACTCCCTTCAGAAATGCACATACACCCATGCAAGAACGCCATAATGAGGCACACGCACAAACCAGAATCATCATAGACCGTGTGTTTGGGATGCTGAAATCACAGTTCTGGTACTTGGATACATCTGGTGGAGCCTTGCAGTACTCTCCAGGCACGTGTGCCCACATTGTCATAGTATGTGCCATGCTACATAATATGATCCTGCGGAAACAGCTGCAGCAGGGACAAAATGGTGAAGGCCCTCATAGTCCACCGCAATTGCCAAGGCCATCACAGGCACAGAGGGATTCAGACCATGAACACACTGTGCCAGCCCCAGTAGGCAGACGGAGGCGTGCCTAATATGCCTACACCTTGGCAAAGAGGGAACGTATAGCACATACTCTGACAGTGTAGGCCCCTATGGACTGACACCTCTCCACCTGCACACACAGTAAAATGGATGGCACACAAACATGACCACCTGTAAATTGTAATGTATAGGTGGCCCACTGTGTGACTCCTACATAGGCAGCCCTCAAACATTGTACACACAACAGCTATTGGAACACGGAATGTCAACACCTGAACAGTACATGAGCCTATCAGCATATGGTGGTGCTGTGTGTACAGGTTCCCAGGTACATCGGTAGGTACACGGCCAATTGTCAGAGGCCATAGATCAAACGGGGCAAACAGTGTCCGCCGTCGCCACAACATCGAGTAACCAACTGTTGCTTAGAGGAGCACAGACAATCGTGAAAGCACATGTGTGTAAGCACTGTTCTGCACACACTCAGCATGGAGTCCCTGCTGCGTTAATGAGGGGCTCCACATAATGTAATCATGGATGTTGTGTCAAGGCATGGGGTGTACCCATGACAGGTATCCATCACCCCAGCATGCTCCACCTACGGTCGTTTGAAGGTGTAGCACAGTATCGTGTGTGGCTCACTGTGGTATACATACCCAATGCCGGAGCACATCCAGTAAACATCACATGGACATACCATTAACTGGACTCATCAATATGTAAACTAAGTTACCCATGTGAGTGCAGTATGGAGTAACAGCCGTAGTATACTCCACGTACAAAACGACATAACATGTGTACAAATCTCAGATGGCCATGTGTTAAATGCAGTGACCGTCATGCATGTTCCGGTCCCATGTCCTGCAAGGGATGTAACGTAATCCCGAAGGCACGAGTAATGCATGTCGGATGCAGGTCATCAGATCATGTTTAGCACATGTTAGCTGGAATATGCATTGCCCACTGCTGGTAAGCGATGTTTAAATATGACTATATGCATATGTGCGAAACAGGGATAAGCTTCTCTGAATATTGTGCAGATCATGGTCAGTGATGTCCAGAACAGGAGAAACCAGCATTATTCACTCCTGTACTAATAGCGCCTGCTCTAAAGGGTAAAACGACCACTGACAGGAGTAGAACACGCAATCATGTATAGAATCACCTAACACTATTGCTAGCGAAGATGTACCTATGGTAGGGTTGCCACCTCTTCAAATGACCAATGTGGGACATACGTCAGATGTCTTCAGGCCAACACATACACCCGGCCAGTATGAAAATAAGAACTGCATTGTTTTGCCTAGATAAAAGCTCATTCTTGTAATGTTTACTTACTTATTCTGTTTCTATAACATATAGGTGGTTCAGATACAGAATAACTGTGTTATGCAACTATTACATAAACTATAGGAAATAAGTATGTTCTAAAATCTCAGGACATTTGCCATGTTCACAAATATTGTGCAGGACACAACTGCCCAAAGAGGGACTGCCCCTCGCAGAGTGGGACAGCTACTAACCCTAACCTACAGCAGGTGTGTAATGTGACAGGTACAGACACAAACATGCGGAGTTCAGGAAACAGTATACACCAACAAGTACACAATGAAAGGTGTAGCTTGCCTGTCACTTTCCCCGTCAGATATATATATATATATATATATATATATATATATATATATATATATGCACACATATATACATATATATAATACAGATAGAAAGGGCGATAGAGTGATATATGTTGATATATATGAATTCAGCGATATCTGCAAATATATATAGATAGGTCAACGACATTCATAACACCTTGGAGGTACAAATAAATAGGATACCGCCAACTATGGAATGTGTAACATACTGACATGCGTAACCACGAGGCTGAAAGACCGATAGAACACAGTACTGGAACAGTACAACCGCAAGTAATAGTATGATGATATGAAGGGACATTTAGTTACTGCTTCCGGTGTTGCGGTCCACGTAGGTACTGTGTTCAACTGTGTTTGTGAGTGCCGTAGTCTGTGTATGTGTGAGTTGAGGGTGCCATGTGCATCTCCGTGTGACTGTAATGTGTGTGTGTGTCCGCATCATGTGTCTGTTAGTGCCAACTCAGAGGTAGATCATTACGGTAGGTGTGGGTATAGCTAGCCGTAGGCATACGGTTACCACCTGTCCCACAGTAGGAGGGACAGCCCCTCCCTGGGCAGGTGTGTCCTGACATAAAACAGTACAAAGGGCAAATGTCCGAGATTGTAGGACATTAATATGTCCCATATATAATGTAATAGTTGCATTAAATAGTTATGCCTGTATGTAAGAAACGTAAATGTTACATGCAATATGATAAGTAGCCAAAGTCCCACAACAATAGGTATGTATTGAGGATAAAAGTATGTGCTAACCTGTGTACTGACCGTGGCTATGTGTTGGGCTGTAAACACCGCTGTGTGTCCCGCAAGTGTCCAACAATGGCCATATGAAAAGGTGGCAACCCATGGCAAAGAGGTTCTGTTACCAACACAACCGCAATGACTGCAAATATCTGGGACAGAAATACATGGGATAGCTGTCACTTAGACATATCCCTTTACATATCGCTGCGATTCCGGAGGTATGGAAGTATCAACCTCACCTGCATACTATATAGAAACCAATTAACAATGGTCCAATGTACAATCCCGTAACATAAGTCTACTAACTGATAGCTCTTTAATTAAGGACGGAGCCCACACACATATATATGGAATATGTAGAAATGCAAGCCCCACAAACCTGTATATGCTACATACACCCACCGACATCCCCCACACTAGAAACTATAGCAATACAGACTGTAATAGCAGCACAAACATCCAGTCAGTCAATTACATCTGCAGAACCGTCAACATACCTTGTGAGAGACACAATTAAAGGAGCCATGCAAAATTGCAGCCGTTGTATAATGGAACAAACGGCGATGTGACAGGTTTTGTTTGCAGTAGTCCATTATCAGACGTTGGGATGACAGGTACACCCACATGTGGAACCACATACTCTAGCTGTCACACACAATCCATGGGGGACATGAATCCAAAGTATACTTGTCACTATGCACAGCAGTTGCAATTACACATAACAAAATACAATACAGGCCATCTCCCCGAAGGTATGGCAAATGGGCAAAGCCCAAGTGGAGAATGCAATTATACCCCACTGTTGCCACGTAATTGGTGAATGGAGTAGCTGCACAGCTGATATGCAAGTAATTAGTCACTCAGGAACACCAATTGGCGGGAGGAAACCACATGTTACAGGTATTGACGTATATAAGGATGACTTGCCAGACATTCAAACCGTATGCTCATACCAAATACCTGTTTAAGCAGTGTGAGAGAGATAGAGACGAAACTCCATAACGATAACAGGGTATGTAGAACACTCGGTATGTAAGTTTATGCATAGCATGTTCTTTATTAATTATTTACTGAATGTATAGCCTGGTTTGCATTAATTAAACGTGTCCGCAATGCATAAAGTGGGAAAAGGTGTTTATGTAGTGATGTCTTGCCGAGCATACTAACGCTTGCAGAAACTGTGCGTCCAGCAGTGGGCCACAAGGTACACATCACAGACACCACAAGGGATGCTACATGAGGGCTTTAAACAGAACAATTCCATACAACCAGCCGTCAGTAGTAGGGTATGTCCAACAAGTACGTGCTATAGCAGGGGATAGTATATGTTGATATACTGTCACAGTAGGCATGTGTATGGGCATATAACGACAATGACATGTCTAAGGTGGTCCCGCTGTGCAAGTATGCTTTGCATTGTGGGATACTATGTGAAATATGTGTAATGTATAGTATTGTAGGTAGATATGTCAGATATTCTACACAGCATAACAGGTATATCATGCATACCAAAGGTATCATCTATTGGCATGTACAATAACAGGATACATATGGCTTGTAGGCACGGGACATTGTAATAGCATGATAGCTAATCTAAATGGAAGGGCTACCAAGTAACCATGCACAAAGGACATGTAATAGCTTCACAGGTTCATAGTGGGGTACTATGCAGTCTGGCAAGTCTATGTGTAAGCACAACTACAGTGTTCACACCAGTGGCACCTCTCTAGGGTAGTGTCCTGTGAACAGCAGAGCCATGTGTTACCTGCACCTCTGCACAGTACAGCCACTACAGTGATCCCTGGCATACATGGGTCTCCCAACCACCAAGGGAGGTATCACATGAACAGTGCTACTGAGTGTCCCTGTGTGATGTACATAGGACTCATGTTCCAAAGCATGGTGAGTGTCCGGTTTGGGAATGTAACCCTCAAGCACATCCCACTCATTGTTGCGTGTGTGCACATATCCATGAGCATGCTGCTCACAGTGGCTTTTGCTTATGTCGCGTATGTGGAGTATATCCATTAATAATGTTGTGGACATGGGCCCTGTCTATTCAGCAGAGGTCACCCCTGGGTATGTAGTATGCAAATGTGTACAGACGTGGTATCCGTACATCAGCCGCATACTTTAACTGTCGGAGCTCAATAAACGTCATGGCATGTTAATGTTGTGGTATGTAAAGCTGTAGCTGTTGTGTAAGGTACACCCTAAATGGGGTGGTGTACCCTTGAATGTGTGTAGAGGTCTTGAGTTCAGAGGTACAATGGGTGCCTATGTACCAGCTACACACCCAGTACAGATAAGTGTGGCCACGTAGAAGGATATCCATGCCACAGTGGCAATAAGGTAACCACAGGAGTGGGTGCGATATATGTGTGTACTACAAACATGTACAATGTGAAATGTATGTAGGGGACTACCACCTATGTGATAGTCAGTGGGTGAATGGTGTAATGCAAAGGTGATGTTCATGCACCTTGTGTCATGCAGCTTGAGGCCATGATATTCACATCAGGTATCTGTCACAGTGACACCCATATGGATGGAGTCAGTATCAGCTGGTGGATCAATCATGGCACTTTGTATGCAGGGGTTTGTAAAGCTAGGCAGGGAAAGTCCCTCTGTGCTAGCCTGTACCTCAGGGAAGCATATACTGAACATGAGGGGCCCTATGACTGAGAACTGAGGTATGCCAAATGTAACTGAAATGCAGTCGGTACTATGGTATGCTGCCCTCATTGTGTGTGTGTCCTGTCCATGAGCCACACTGCATAACATCCTGAGACATAGGGTACGATATGCAGGTGGATGTGTATGTTGTCAATACCAGAATGGAGAACGGTGCTGAAAGGCAATGAGAGGACAATGTAGGATGTGTGAACTCCCGTACCATCAGCAACTACCCTGGTAACTGTATGAAAGGAGTCCACCAGGTGTAGGGGCCATGCTCTGGCCCTAACAAGTCCAACCCGGGTAGCATCAATGGACCAGAGCCCAAAAATGTCTCTGTGAATGACATCCTTGATGATGTGCCCCATAGCCATGCAGAACAGTCCAGTCAGGTGTGTAGGACTATAGTGCCACTCGTACATTGTGGTGCCACCTGTGTGGAGTGTGATAAATGTTGCTGTGTGCCGTGCAGGGGCCACAATGTCTGATACAAGGCTATTACTGAATATGGTGGCCTAGTGGGGAGACATGTCATCCAGAGGTTTGTGGACATCACAGCCTGGGACTTTGGAAGGTGACATGGGGCCAGTGTCCCAGGACATATAGTGTGCAGGTTAGTACTGTGTAGGTGTGACCGCAGGGACACCGCAATGTCCCTGCATGGATTGTGGCCCTGTAGTGTTAGCATTGAATCCATCCGCCAGCATGTTGCCAACATCACCTGGGTCTGTAATGTTCCTGAGTGACTGTTGTATGTGAGAGCAGATGTGGGTGTTGCCATCGACTACTGACATACCACCATAATGCCATGTGGTACACCCCGGAATGTGTTGCAGTAATGTTTACGTAGCTAGTCTTGGAGTATGTGATGAGGGATCCTGTGGCCCTACCGAGGCTAACCAGTGAGCTACCCCACCCATGGGATTGTACACCACTGTGCAACAGCCTCCACCTATTGTTGTACATTATGTCCATGGAACTTGACCACCAGAGTGGCGTCTGTTATCTGGTGTGTACCATCATGGCTCTGTGTGGAATAGCATGATCCATGCAGTCGTGTACGTGCTAATGAAGTGCACTGGGGTATGTTTCAGTATTTGTATGTGCATTGTCCATCTGCACGGGTGTCATGATGTTAACAACCGCTGTCATAAAAAGTCTGTAGTAGGTTTTGTAGTAGTCATGTACTGTGTATGCCATGAAGGGTGTGGTGCTGGGATGTGGCTAACAAGGTTGAATAGCATATGTTCGGAATCCACCAATGAGGGGATAACCCCAGGTGTGGAACACCAGTCACATGTTGGTAGTGTTCATGTCAAGGTTAATGTTGGTCTTGGAGGTGGTGTGTATGGGTTGATCCTACCGAGTGGAGGTTATGACTCATGGATTTGTCAGTACATGAGTGGCTATCCCAGTTAAGTGTGGGGTAGTGTCAGTCACACATCAGTAGTAGCTATTTGAGCCCCACTGTCCAATATACCAACAAATGAGGTCTGGTAACCGTGGGGTATGTTGTTGAATCTGTAGCTTGTTACAATGTGTATAGCGGTTATGGACACAGTTAGTTGCACGTGGAGCACCTCTGATGCATTGTGCTAAGTAACTAGCCAGGATGTGTGTACAACATAGCGGGATATGGGAACACCTCAGCTGTGGGTGTGCCGGTCCGGGTATGTGCCTGAAAGGTATGGTCTGTCTATAACCTGTCATTGCAGGTGTGCTCTGCAGAGGCTAGAGGCAGGTCCCAGTCACTGCAGAGATATTGGAGTGGTGCATTATAAGGTGTGCCTTGCCTGCGTGCATCACAGAGGAAGATGAAAGCATTGTGTCACATGACCCCATGTCTTGCTTGCCAGTTCCCGTTCTGCCGGTGACTGTTATTAGAAACTGTGCAAGACAGGCAGTATAGAAGCAGCAATAGCCTTACATGTGATCTGTACTCCCAAGGCTGACAGGTGCAGGTCATCTGTGCCAAAGCATTGTGTTTGACCAGGTCAGTCAAAGCAGACAGATACCAGATGCCTGTGGAATGACAGCAGAAGCATAGGCAACTGTTGAAGTGACACAGTCAGTCGTTGTACAGTGGTATCGGGTCCAGATGAATGCATAATGCTCCTCAGGGCTTGGCCCACACCCTCAGGGCTACAAGTCTGGTGAGCTATTGCATGTCCCTGCACACGTAGTCTGTGAAGTGGCATCTCAGGGCAGTCACACTAACATGGAGAATGACAGTCACATCGTACCTGGTGAGGTCTGGCATGGGTGCATAGGTTATGTTGCAGAACCAGTTACCCGACAGCAAGATGTAAGCGACTATCGCCTTGTGTAGCCTGTTGTGTGGAACTGCAGTATGCCTACAGAGTCACCTATGACTGGTGTGTTGTGAATGTTATAACTCCCTACTGGCTGTATGTGATGGGCACACATGAGTCTGTGGGCTATAAGTTGGTGATGTTGTTTTCCATGATGGGGGCTGCCTCTGGGGCCTACACAGAGTATGGAGAGGTACTGCACAAGTTGTCCTCGTATGTGTGGCCTGTGTTGGAGATCATGTGAGACTATGTGATGGGTGTGGTGTGTTGCGAATGTTACACATCCCCACATGACTGTCAGGTGCAGTCAGGGTTGGTGACAGCATTACCCCCAGCATGGCTGCATAAGTGCATCCCCCACAGGCTGTAGTGTCGTATGTTGGGAGGTGAGCATTGAATGTGTACATGAGACAATTGCTCTATTGCCACATGTATGACATATCCATCATATAGACAGGCAATAGCACTGGTACGTGACAGTTGGACATGCCTGTATATACAACCATGTCTCACAGGATATGTGCATTATGTGTGTACAACAGCTGTTGTACCATACGCAAGCTGGAAATTTTAGGACAGCCAGTGTACCTGTGGGAAATGGTGTGGAATGGGTGCTATATTAATCAGTAGCCCATGACATGCTCACAAGTTCTGAACAAGTGCCTAGCATGACCATACAATACAGATAGGGTGTTGGATAATATCAACCCACAAGTGGTGACGACAGTCATAATGGGTGGCACCACACTATAACCCTGCTGAGTACGGTGTGCATGTCCACGAACCATTATCACTGTAGATGTTAGCAGTACAGATGTACAAGACAGCTCGGATGTTTGATTACAAAATCCTTTGTATGTCACAGGAGTGTTCAACCAGTGGCCTGTTGACAGACTCACAACTACAAAAGGTGCCAGAGTGACATGTGCATATCACACCAGTGCCAGCTACAGTAGAACAGGGTTAATGTGTTGTACTCCACCCTCATTGTAGCCCATACCACACAGACAAATGTTAGGCATCTGTGTATGGAAGGATGTGAATGGCCATGACCTATGAGTATAGCTGTGTCAGTTTTGTGAACAACATACAGAATGGGCTGTGTGGGTGAGGTGTGTGACATATGTGCAAATTCTGATGGTTGATATCAGCATTGTCACCGCTAGGTGAACATCCCTGTACCCATTAACTATCACCTAGGCTGTGGTCAACATTATGGACACTGTGTAAGAGATGGTGCTGTGCAGTACACCTCCCTGACTTGGTGATGTCTCCAGGCCCCTTAGGTAGTCATATGAGGTACCCATGTCATGACAGGGTGCCATCCATGAGCACAGAGATCATTGGACAGGCATACACAGCACTGGGGTGACCCATATTGGACCCATAACTTGAAGGGGTAATGGCCATGCGTGGATGGGCGATACCAGCCTTCACAATCCTCACCTCCACTATGCAGCATGCTGTCTACCTTGCATAGAGACATTTGCTACACCATGATGATGGACATGCTACATGTCCATATCCTGATCTGTAAGACATATGTCATGGACAGCCACTGTCCTAATACTAGGATCACCACATGGTGGACAGATCCCTGTGCCATACATGTGACATACTCCCGCCATACCATGCAACCCTGTCCATCAAAGCTGCACATGTCATCCCAGTCATACATGGTGTGATGGCCGCACGGTAGATGTAGTATCAACTGTCTGGATCAGTAATGTGGCACTGATGCACCTCACGGTGGCATAATGGCTGTCTGTTACAGCTAGGAAACCTTGCCCATACATGCTATGGTTGATAACCATGCCTGCGAATGACGTATGACTAGCCATTGTCCCATGTCTATCACATGTGCAACACAGGCGATCCGTGGCAGGATGTTGAACAGCTGTACAGTGCTGTGTAGATGTACATGGCAAAACACATGCATGTATAGGTGCCCATGCTTATGTATGCATTGTCACTGCTCAAGTCCATTAAGGCGGTGTCTGTGTTGATATGTGACATATACACAGCATCAAGGTCAACAGCATTACTGTGAACACATCCAGGCATGTGCAGATAAGTAAGAATACCAGTGCAGGCAAATAGACATGCCCACATCAAAACAGCATTCACATGGAGTATGAACACTGTAATGAGGTGACACACATATATGGTGATGATATCCAATGCCTAACGGGTGTGACATGTGTGTGACACAAACACGTCAGTCTTGTCAGTGTCATGATGATTTGCAAAGATAACTGTGCAGATGTACTAGATGTCATAGAAATGTATGTGCAGCAGTATCTCTGTACATCTCTGAAACTGTGACCTGTCATCATTATTATGTCTTACAGATAATGCCTCGTACACGCCTTCCAGCATACAGCCACCAGGAGGATGATGTCCTTATCCCATACCTCCATGAGAACTACGAGTCGTTGTTCAGCCATGTGCCACAGCATGCCCAGCAGCTGGACGACCTGTGGCAGGATCTACATAGGAGGGTGAATGATGTGGGTGGCCATAACCGCACCTACCAGCAGGTGCACAGACACTGCATGGACTTGATATGACATGCAAAACAGCGTGCCAGTGCAATCGCCAGGGAACAAGGTGGGACACGTGGTGGGCCACCAACCCAGCCCCCACTCACACACACCGAGGAGCTACTGACCAGTCTGGGGACACCCTCAGAACAGCATCCACAAACACTAGTTGCCATCGTGGAGGTGGGTGTCTCCCAACCAATGAGCCTGGAGTTGCCTGGTAAGTCAGTACTGCACTTATGGCTATTATATCCCATTTAGTTGCGTGTCACTGTACATTATGTAAAGTAACAACATATGCAAGGTATGTGGACACACATGCGGCATACTACAGTATGCTACCCTGTGTATGCACACATGTGCATACTATATGCTATTATACAGGCAAATGTGTTAACATGCACAGTGCACCCTGTGGCTGTCATACAGTCATGGATAATGTTCACACTGCCGTGTCACCCCTATACAGGTACCTCTGGTGTGCCGCACAGACATGAGTTTGTTGCAGGTGAGACTGTCATCAGTATCAGGCATGTTAAAGTGTAGATCTATTTGCCATGTGGCCAGTTAACACTTGCACACTTGATGTTTGTTCAAGTCATGATATACAGGTCGCATCACCCATCAATCACACAGGCCACCCGTGTGCAATCTATAGAAGAAAAATGTTACACCAACTTGAAACCACAGTAGTTGTCATTGCTACATGTGTGGTCAGCTGTGCATGCAACGGCAGAGGTGTTCTACAATGGAGGCATATGTAGTATGCATTGGAACAACATGTGTGGTACGCACACAGTACCACACAGTGAGCTGTGATATGGACAGCCCAAAGGTGTCACCATTGTGTTATATGCCCCTGCATTGGGTGCACACATTGTGATGTGCCATCTGACATGTCCCAGACATGTAGTGTTCTGGCTGCAATATTGTCACACTATCTCATGACCCATACCCCACATACCAAACATACAACCCATTGTCTGCATAGCCCTGTGGATGGTGACATATCTGACATCTATGGGTGTATGTCAGAAGCTGGACAACACAGACATGTGAGATAGATGGTCATCACACACATTTGGCCAACACATGTGCACACATGGCCATGGGGGATGGCCAGAGACACGTAGCCACACAGTAGATGAGATGTGTATACACCCTGTTGCACATTGTCCACACATGGTCCAATTATAGCCTTAGTTGACTGATTATACAGTTGATGGACATCCTAAAAGCCTGTGCACAGCTAGTGGAGGTGTCACTGAAGTCTACCATATATGATCTGTTGAACATCACGACTGTGTCATAGCATGCAGTTATGACTATGCAATGTGTACATATTATGCATTCTACAGCAATATAGATGCCTCATGATGCCATGCAATGGCACAGTGTCTGTACCTCACACTGTATAGAAATTTAGATGGCTCACACTACCCTCCCATGCTCATGCACATTTGCTAAACATGCATTCTATCTGTATGGCATACAGACAACACCGCAATGTGATGCCCATTATGATGCTGTACATGTGGCAGGACACCATTGTGTCAGACATGTATGCATGTTAATGAACATGTCAGCAGATTACATGTCAAAGTCACGTCAGCCATGTGTACTGTTATCCTGTTATGTTCCACATGGTGTATCACGGGGATGCATGCATACTACCATGATTGTGTGAACTGCATGGCTACTGATATGACACCTGCTTGCTGTAGTGCGCACCCCAGGGAGGTATGCTTACTAACACTATTAATGTCTGAGCTGCATGCCCTCTGCTGTATCACAGGCATGCTTCATGCCATCTGTCAAATCACATGCATGGTGTGTGTGTGTGTGTGTGTGTGTGTGTGTGTGTGTGTGTGTGTGTGTGTGTGTGTCTGTGTGTGTGTCTATTGTAATTTAGAGTCTTTCTTTGCATTCACAGGTGATGTAGGTGCATTACCCTCCTGCGATCCATCTGATGTTAGTGTCCCCACAGATACTAGCAGTGATGAACATATGCATGAGGTACAGGCAGGGTTGTCAGGGGCTGAATCTGTGCCAATGGTTGCCATCCCAGCTATGTTCCCCTCTTCCCCGCACACAGTTCTGCTGCCAACACATACCGCACCACCAGTGGCCATAGAGGAAGGACAGACAGCGTCTGTTAGCGTGGAACAGGAATGTGTGGGGGCTACAGAAGGTGTGTCTACACACCATGGTGTCAGTGTAATGACTGCAGATGTGCCACACAGGCATGTGGCTGGTGCTGCTCCTAGGAGGACCTCTGGCAGACATGCACCTGCAGGACGGAGTGCAGCAGCTGGTATCACCAGATGCATGTTCCAGACTGTAATGGCGGCACAGACACGTGCTGAATGGCAGAACAGAGAAGGGCAGAGGCTGCAGAGGGCTGCTATCCATACCCTAAATTACAACATCCAGGCATTGGCAAATGCTCAACAGCAGATTGCTGATGTTCTGGATAGGCGATTGGGTGACATGGTCAGAATCCTTGACCATGGCATGGCAATCCGCGAGCGTGAGCTGTCTGTGCTGGAACATCTGGTAGGAGTGAGGCATAGGCCACGTGGACATAGGCCAGCTACACCACCTAGTGCAGGTCAACGTGAGCATGCCACCTCACATGCCTGCTCCCAAAGTGCCAGTAGCAGTGCAGCTGGTGCTGCGCTGTCCACACCAGGCCACAGCAGGCCACGTGGATGTGGCCCTGGATGTTCCCAGCAGGGACACAGTTCCAGTGGACATGTGTCATCAGACAGTAGCCAATCTGTACCTCCGCCTGGTAGTGCCTGTGCAACCCCTGGCAGGCACAGGTCATGTGGCCGTGGCCGGACACAGAGAGCTGTACAACCTGGTCTGTACAATCTGGAGCTGTCAATAATACCCCGTGTAGGCCTCACAAAAGGCAGAACTGTGTGCACACATACATGCACACAGCAAACACAACTGTAGGGCTCCACAACAACCACATGCAGTCTGAACAGACATGTCCAATCAAATCACCGGCCCTTACACACACACATGATGTCATCCACTGGTGCAGCCTATGCCCCTGGCAAACATATCACCCTGTGCATATGATGAAGCCTGTGTCGCATCCCTGTCATCCACACCATCGGTGCAGGGATATGCTCAAATGGTCTGATGCACAGGGTGAACAGAATAGTGAGAGGTGTATGTAATATTACCTGTGTACGCATAGTGAGGGATGTGTATGCTGCAGTGGTTGTGTGTGAATACTGAGAGATGTGTATGTGCCATAGGTTGTGTACTGTCGACATGCACCGGTCATACCATGTAGTTCAGGTGCAGCATGCATTGTGATGTGTTCACAGTATGTGTCTCGGTTACATCATTAGCAGCATGTTGGTAATGATACCCTGGTTCCCTCCTATGGTATACTTGCATGTGCCTACAGGTAGCAGTGTTTGCAGTCCCCCACATGTAACTGTGGATTACTCACAGGCACGTATGGCAATATCAGCATGCGACATGTACCCTCAACCTGACTGTTGGAAACTCTAACATGACACAGATGTCCGCACATATACCGCACCTGGAGCATGTGGTCAGTGGCACAGGCTACAGTGGACAGAGACGTGACATACATAGCAGGACACATTACAGGTATGGTGACATGGTGCAGGGGTTGTACACAGCAGTCTGGCCAATGATGATGTGAGGTCTCACTTGGTAGCGGGAGGGCACACTGTGTAGCAGTAAGACCCTGTAACAGTACAGGAACATGGCCACATTCACGGGGTGTACATATATATAACTCACACCCCATAGTGTTGAGATGGGGACCCTTGCCTATGTGGTCATCACCCTCGCAGTACTTTGCACCCACACGACGTGTCACAGAGAAGAAACATGCACAGGTAGCCAGTATGGCTGGGACCTATGGCATCAACAGGGTAGTGCACTGCATCACCATGACGGGTTAGTCACCATGTGGGGTTAGTGATCAGTTCTCACTGTATGTTAGCATACACCCTCACACCAAGCACCAGACATACATACATACACACACACACACACACACACACACACACACACACACACTGTGGTGACCAGACATGTGTATATGGACAGCCGACGTGTGTGATGCACCACACCTGCCGACATCATGCCGACATCATGCATCCCACACTGAAGTATGTACAGATCTCTACAACGGTGTACAGGGATGTGTAACAACTGGGACGTAATCTACAATATGTGGCATCTGTGGTCACACATTCGGACACACATGGCAGTGCTGGGAATGATACACCTGCCATATGATGAGACATTTGATAGACATGCAGCCGTATTGTCAGCATTATGTGTACCAACGCTATGTCTGGCAATTGTGCTGCTATATGCACACGGGTAGATGTAGGTGTTACAGGTATCATGTGACATACAGTTGGTAACACCTGACCACTGTGTATGAGTTATGTTAGCACCGTCACGTAACAGTGACATAGCGTACTGTTTGCACATGGCATGGTAGGATGGCATGTGACACAACTCTGTGCCACCCCCTGCACACATACATCTACACAGGTGGATTACCACTTTATGTACACACATCCCTCCATACGTGCTATTTGTATGTCACCATATACGGGTGTCAATGATGGGGCTGCATTGCGACTGCATGGTGTAGGTAGGTGCAACTATGTTACGGACATTGGCCACTGCACATGCATGGTTTCTGCATGCACAGTACAGATGTCACATGCGTCTCCTGTTGCCATGTTTGTATGCATTGCTATTGTTGGACATGTGTGTTGACATACATAACACATGGACTGTGGTATGATATCATGGGTGTCACAGGTGACCAGTACAAGGGTATGTGTCCCGGTCAACATTGCTACCCCCTGTACTGTGAGCATTCAACAGACATGGACCCATCTTCCATTTGCGTGTGTAGCATTGCTTAGGCCACTGTTCTGCACGGGGTACATCAAAGGCTATGCTATGTATGTATGTGTGTGCAGTCCATGCACACATCCACAAAATCACATGTATGACATATCCAGACGTGT
Organism: Protopterus annectens; assembly: GCF_019279795.1. Classification (NCBI taxonomy): domain Eukaryota; kingdom Metazoa; phylum Chordata; order Ceratodontiformes; family Protopteridae; genus Protopterus; species Protopterus annectens. The sequence goes on along the minus strand of NC_056744.1, from coordinate 1,616,374,919 downwards.
GTTCATTGGTGTACAGCAACAGTCACGTGTCACAGCTGTATAAGGGCCGTGGTATGTCTTGAGCTGACCTATTCATGTATACTGGTATTGTTGCAATGCATAACACCTGTTGGAACCCTGTCAGTACATGTGTAATCTGCACAGTTGGTGTACACCTCTGTACAGCCCACTGGTCATGTGTCACATGGTGTTGTGGTACTGTAAGGCTGTGCATTGCTGCACCGATGACATGGTGATGTCTTGACAGCTACAGTGGACACTGCAGTGTGTACATCTGTGACCTGCACCTGTGACAGCTGTGATGGCAGCTGAGTGTGTACAGGTCACTGAATGTGTGTGACCGCCCTGTGTGTGAGGACAGTTATACATTAATGTGCCCTTCCGTGTGTACACTCCATCTGCATGCAAGACGGCACTTTGCAACTGCTACGTGTGTGAGCATGCCCAATATGCTGTTGTGTAGATGGACACACATTACAGTCCAAGTACGCTGTTGTGTAGATGGACACACGGTACAGTCCAAACTGAGACCTTCCATGTTTACACTCCATCTGCATGCAAGGCAGCCCTTTGCCACAGCTAAGTGTGTGAGCATGCCCAGTATGCTGTTGTGTAGATCGACACACAGTACAGTCCAAGTACTCTGTTGTGTAGATGGACACACGGTACAGTCCAAACGGAGACCTTCTGTGTTTACACTCCATCTGTATGCAAGATGGCCCTTTGCAACAGCTAAGTGTGTGAGCATGCCCAGTAAGCCATTGTGTAGATCGACACACAGTACAGTCCGAATGGATGTGTATTACCAGGTGTGTGGCCATGGCCAGTGACACCTTGTGTCGGTGATGTCCCTCTGTGCATGGGCATGGCCGTTGACATCCTGTATTGCCATGGTGGTCATCCAGGCAACAGATTTCCATATTCAATGTCAGGATGGATGCCTACCGAGTACACACTGGGCGACTATCCTGAAGGGTGTACTGTCACTGATGCATACCGTGTCTATGTTGTTGTAGTGCTCCGTACATCTATAGTTGCCCCGATTACACCACTGCCGTGTGTTTGTGTACGTCTACTGTGGGACAGTAATATGTCTGATCATACACTCTCTATACAATCCCTGCCGGCGTCCTGGCCTTTGCGGATGATGACATGCACCTAGAAGAATGGCTCTAGAACTGCTGTCTTTAGTAATCTCGGTAGCGCGTTCTGTAAATGTGTCATGCTGTAGTGTGATAGGGTAGTTAGGTGTATGTTTGACTCCCAGCCCTGCCAAGTGTGTGTGTGTGTGTGTGTGTGTGTGTGTGTGTGTGTGTGTGTGTGTGTGTGTGTGTGTGCATGCTCTCGTCTGGCTGGGGACTCAAGTTATGCTTTTAGACACCTCACACCACAGATATATCCTGCTGACGTCTTTGCTTTTGCGGATGTCGACATGCACCTAGAAGAAGGCCTCTGGGACCGCTGTCTTTAGTAATCTTGGTAGCGCGTTCTGTTAATGCGTCATGCTGTAGTGTGATAGGGTATTTAGGTGTATGTTTGACTCCCAGCCCTGCCAGGTGTGTGTGTGTGTGTGTGTGTGTGTGTGTGTGTGTGTGTGTGTGTGTGTGTGTGCGCATGCTCTCGTCTGGCTGGGGACTCAAGTTATGCTTTTAGATGCCTCACACCACAGATATATCCTGCCAACGTCTTTGCTTTTGCGGATGTCGACAAGCGCCTAGAAGAAGGCCTCTGGGACCGCTGTCTTTAGTAATCTTGGTAGCACATTCTGTTAATGCGTCATGCTGTAGTGTGATAGGGTAGTTAGGTGTATGTTCGACTCCCAGCCCTGCCAAGTGTGTGTGTGTGTGTGTGTGTGTGTGCGTGTGTGTGCACATGCTCTCATCTGGCTGGGGACTCAAGTTATGCTTTTAGATGCCTCACACCACAGATATATCCTGCCGACGTCTTTGCCTTTGCGGATGTCGACACGTGCCTAGACGAATGCCTGTGGGACTGCTGTGTTTAGTACTCTCGGTAGCGTGTTCTGTAAATGCGTCATGCTGTAGTGTGATACGGTAGTTAGGTGTATGTTCGACTCCCAGCCCTGCTAAGTGTGTGTGTTTCCAGCTGCATGACAACAGTACATTGCTTTTACAGTATTCACTCACCATAACATCCGTGTGGCATCTTTGCCTTTGATGCTGCTGTCTGCAGGCTAGATGTATGCCTGTGTGAATGCTGTGATCTACAAATCACGGTTGCACGTTCTGTAACTGCGTAATGCTGCTGTGTGGTACAATGGTTACATTTGTGTTCTGCTTCCAACCCTGCCACGTGTGTTGTGTGTGTGTGTGTGTGTGTGTGTGTGTGTGTGTGTGTGTGTGTGTGTGTGTGTGTGTGTGTATGTCTGTAGTTATCTATATATATATATATATATATATATATATATATATATATATATATATATATATATATATGTGTATGGTGAGATTAACACTCTTGAATGTGCTGCATTATCTGTACGTGATCACCTTAGATGTATGTACATGTGCTATAGCTCTGTGATAGTGCACATACTGTGTGCTGTAGTGATGGTGGGTTATACTTGTGTACTGACCGGTTAATGTGTTGCTGGGTATTACAAGGGGCATTGGAAACAATGTTAGTACAGCACCTATGCATGGTCGTATGCACATCTCAGAGACAGTCAGCAGTGGTTATCACTTTGCAGGGGGAGTTTGGCTCATATCTGTATGTCATAACTGACAATTTTATGCAAGTCAGGTTAACATTACTGACTCACGTTTATCCACAGGTTGTGGTACAGATCCCAGGAGTGTATGTGTATACAGTGACAGGTGCAGAACCAGGTCAGTATTGGATGCATGGAGGGGTGTCCATAGCCAGTAATGGCGATTTCTACAGCCTGGCAGGTACAGTCTGTGACTGTCCCACATCCTCCTGTATATGGCTGACACCTGCTGTACTTGTGTATATGCAGATACACACACGTACCACAAACAGCTCACGCTATCACATACACAATCCCATTGCATCACCATTGGGCCATGCAATAACTGTTGTCCCTCACACACACACACACACACACACACACACACACACACACATGTGTAAACTGGATGGCTCAATGACATCTCTGGAATTGTAACACCACACCCTTTGCATATGATGTCACCTGTGCCACCACCTGTGATGTGTAACATTGATGCAAGATCAGACTTACCTGGTGCTGATGCACACGGTGGCTTTATTACACTGTATTGATGTTAGACTGCTGTTAACACAAGCTGAGATACTTCCAGGTATCAGCTGGCATGATGCATTGCAGCTGTGACCATCAATGTAGCATAGTTTACAGCACTGTTAATTCTGATGTTGTATTCTCCATCCATGTGCCATTTCACTGATGTGTGTAGTATTGGCAGCATGTGTGAGTGTGCAGTACGTGTGTGATGTGTGTAGTACACATGTATACATAATTACAAACACGTACACTGGCATACACGACATTACACGGGCTTCACTATTCGTACAGTAGCCTACTCATTCTTCAACATGTGCACACAGGCTAACACACGTGCACACATGAGTACTCGGGCTTACTGGCGCGCATGGGCGCAGACACACTGTGGGCAGGTTTGCAGGTAACATCGCTGGTATCCATGGCATATACCGTCAGTCTCCTGACTTACCTAGGATACCTCATAACACGTCTCTTCCACTGAGTACTGACAGCAAACATGTGACACTGCTCCAGTAAGAGTACAGTGTTTTATACATACACACTGATGTTGTCACCTATCTTGTATTCTACTCGTCCCCTTATCCCACACTACACTGTAGAGGCTTAAGCCCATATGGCATGACATGTTGTGCTTCACTATCCTCAGCCTCACTTGCATCAGATTGCCTACAAATGCTTCGTTACATCTCAGGCAGAGCGCTTCCACACGACAACCAGTATGCAGTAGCCATGTTGTCTCCAGCTTGCCATTCATCTGCATAGCGTACTAACATCTAACTAAATCTACATTTTTGTTGTATATTATACATATTTGACTTGTTTTGAAGTGCAGTGCGTTCCCATGCTGCTGCTCTATGCTTCCACACTGGAGATTGGGGGAGGGCAACTACAGTTTTATTGATATCCAATGGACAATAGTGCCACTGGCCTTAGATTTGGATATTGGCATGCTTCTTCCACTGTGTTCATACCGTATTTGCAGCTGTCATTGCTCCATTTAGCAATGTGCAGAACGTTAGTTGCCTATCATCCGGGTACATTTCTGCACATAACGGTGCTCTTGCATGGACAGCTGACTGTTTCATGTATCACATATTTGCATAGTTTTCACATACAACTGGGGTATGTTGCAAATGCCAACATTGTCTGTGCAACGTTCATGTTACGGGCAGTCTTACATGCCCCTAGGGGAGTTTGCTGAATAGCTTGGCAGACATCTTTCCTTGCTGTACTCACACTGCACTCGTACACGCCAGAGGCTTCGTGTATCATGGCCTAGGCTTTGCTGTGTGTTATGTCTATTTGTGGTGTGTGCATGGCTGTGGGTATGTCCCACTGCCATCATTTGTACAGGTGACAGCCCTATGGGTACTTCATGTAGACTGCTGTGTCATTTGACATGTCAGCACATACCTGCGGCCAATACTGAACATCCTAATGCAGCACTTTTCATACCTTCTGAGTTATGTTGCAGTCGACAATGCTGTTTCCTCACACATGTATCCATTTCTGATCATACCTCTCAACCTCCTAGAGCAACAATGTGGACAAAGCCTAAAATGATGGCGGGACATATAGGGGCGGATTTTAAATATTGCTCTTACAAACATAGATAGTTGACGGAATAATCGGTTTTGCAGTAGTATGACTTTTCTGAGGATTTGGAGTCTTAAACTCAACTTTTTGTCATTATTAAATGACATCAGTTCTCAGGTATTTGCCAGAAAGGGACAGATTTGAAGACGAATACACCAAACATATGGGGCATAACCCTGCACATTCTGCGTAAATCTGAACAGTTGCGAAGTATGTTTCTGCTACAGGATATCAATTTTCTTACACCAATACGAACAAAGTATGGAGGCATCACAGGACAGATGCCATTACCTTTATATTGCAGGACACACCCACCCAGAGGGTTGTATTCCTCACAGAGGCCAACAGGTGCTTATCCGCACTACTTATTCTATCATGTACCTTATGTGTACGCCGGTATTTGCGCTTTACTTCAGTGGCAGCACTCACATACGAGTATGGGGGACTGGACACTGTATTGGTGACACTGCATGACACCCTGAGGGACACCTGTCTTTTGAGTCTATTACCTTCCACATTGACTTTCACAGGGCATACATTGTCATTAACATATGTCGAGGTACATGCTTTAGACTTGTTCATGTTTTGTCATTTGTCCTGACGTCTTTCTTCTCACCTGTCCACCTAGTATCACTAGTTCTGTTCCTTTATTTAGGACAGGTTACCTTAATACCTCTCACCTGTACACATTATGGGTAAACAACCTGAGGTTTGACCTATGATCTTGTTACATTTGTCATAATATTGTGCATTTCTGGTAAATTACTGGCAAGGCATTATGGACTGTGCGGTTAGATGATAATGACTGACATTTCTATGTCATGAATAGTAACCCTCATAACATTCATATTCCTGACTACGCCAGTATTCTATCAATGTTCTGACTTTGTCTGGGGTATATCTAATATAGTCCCTATTTGTATTTCATGTACTATGCCTTAGTGCAGCTGTCTTATTCTGACAGTTTGGCAGGTATGGTTACTATATTGGTCGTACGCATGTCCATCCATAATAATTGCCTACATGATACTGATATAGGTCCCTGCATATTCCCACAATGGTTTACACAATATCCAGTAGATGGTTTGACCCATTATTGAGAATATAGGCGTGTGCTATACCCACATCACTCCCACGAGGCGGACCTAATAAATCTGTGCCAACCAACACCTAGGCCCATTTCTGCATACCCATGATTCCAATACCTGACACCCCTCCACAGTACCCATTACACATGTTTAATGTGAGCGGTACTAAAGTGTGGAGACACTTATCAGCACTCCCCACTCTCCGGATATCAGGTCGTACATCATACATTCGATCGACACATGTGTTATTACCCTTGCACCTGCTGCTGTTGCATGTACAGCTATATCGTATTTGCTGTGATCACTTCTTTTGCGTCAATGATGGTTGACACTACATACGGATCAATTTTTGGGGTCCTGCAATGGACACCTATATTCATGTTTAAAGTGTAGAACTTGCCAGCCTGTCACACTGGTACTTTCTGGCCAATGGTTTGGTAAGCAGCGGTTTATTCACCTTTCGTGCATGTCTGTTTGTCTACCCATAATAGCTATACCGTGGCCTATTTATGTACATGTGTTATATCTACGGGACATATGTTTGTTGTGTATACATATATACACGTACAGTCCTCATTTAATAATTTGCTTTGGTTTACATCTGTGGATTATGTGTATACACATATATCTATATCCATACCATACCTTTCCACTGTACAGATTGCTGGTTGCCTCTTATCTTCTATGTGTTTTTCATAACCTTGTGTCTATCTGGCAATTTAGTGGCATTTCATTAAAGACTGACATTGGGAAATACTGGCAAGCAGTTCAGGTTACGACTGCATACCCTTCAGAGAATCCATGCTACTGACACACCCGTTATGCTATTCACTTTCTATGTTTGTTCTGGCACATATCTGGGGATTGTCCCTATTTGTACCAGTAGTTTGCATGGCTTTGTCCGGTTTCATACTTTACTGGGTTAACAGGTTTGAGCCATGTATATATAACGTGGGGGAAACAGCATTCATTTACTATGCCGTGAGTGGATCACACACGCACAGGCGCACTTGCATATACATGTTGTGGGTTACATATGTTTAATAGATATGTGTGCTTATGCGGCCTTTCATACTTGTGACCGTAACACTTACATATCTGTAGTCCGGTTTATGGACTGATGTGAAACACACGGTTCACCTTTACGTATTTAACTGTGTGTACAGCACGAACGCATTCATTACACTTTAAAGGGATATGTGCAGTGGTTGTAGGTCAACCGGGACTGCATTCACAATGGACGGATGCCGGAAACAGTATTCTGTTGCTGTTCTGCCTCATTGATATGCATACCCATAGTACTTAGCTACATCAACATATGCCTCACCGCTTCACTTACAACACAGGCATCCATTCTCCTGCTGGGAAAAACGCGGTACTACATATTACACATTCCCTATTGCCTACTGCTGTGGATCCCAGCTGCATTGTTAATCACTCCAAGGATATGCAGAACACCAGGGCATATAGTCGTATCACATACAGGTCTCTGATTGTCAGGGTGTTCATGTAGTGATCTGGGTGTAGGCTTGTCCACCTGGTGAACGGAACTTCCCTGGCCAAGTTCAAATGTCAGACGAAGCATATGGACAGGGAGTTTCTCCCTATTAAGAACATTTTACCTGTATTTATAGACACAGGTGTTTGGGCACCTATCAAGAGCTTCTTCTGTTGGCTGTACATATTATGGGTGGGGTTGTTACGGTCCATACTCCACGGTGAGGGGGGGTTTCCCATTCACATTTGACTATTACCTGTATTCAATCATACGGGGATTATTATCTTGGACATGATGTGACTACAGGTATGCAGTTGTACATTACACAAATGTGATGGGTTGTTACTGTAAATATGTATGGACCATACCTCTCAACCTCTTAGAGCAACAAATCTGCGCAAACCCTACATGATGGGGAGAGTAAGAGGGACACATTTTAACTATTGTCCTTACAAGCTTAGAAAGTTGATAGAATACTAGGTTTTGCATTATTGTGACTCTTCTGCGGGATGTGGAGTCTTATACTTAATCCTCATTATTTTGTGACATCAATCCACACCTATTTATCGGACAGACGCAAATTGTCGGAGGCACACAACAACAATATCAGCCAACACTCTGGTCATTCTGTGAATATCTGGACAGTTGAGTGGTATGGTACGAACCTCTGTAATACGCTGTTGTGTTCTGGCACAGCAGTAGCTTGGCATTAAAGACAGAAGTCGGAACGTGCTGGCAGACAGTTGAGGTTCAGACTTTATACTCCGGACATTAATGCCATTGTGCAAACTGTTATTCTATAATATTTTTATGTTTATCCATCCACATGGATATATTCCTGCTTGCACCTGATATACATTCTAGGGATCTCACTCCTCTGAGCTCTCCATACTCCTGCTCCTCTCTACCCTCCAGCTTAACCAGACTTATCTGACACTCACTTGACTCCAAGAATGTAATTGTTGTAAATATCTCTATTACCACTACAAAAATCTGGATTTGCACTGTCTTATTATGCACAGTTTATGTATGTGTATTTCCTGACTGTATGACTTTTACTCTTGTATTTTACCTTTAACATTATGTAGCCTTTATTTCCTTGTATTGCTTGTGGAGCTTTTCTCCCCGGGACTCCACTGTAACTGAGCACTTCTTGGCCCAGTGGACTTCCCGGGTACTCAAACTGCACATAAATGAATAAATTCTAACATCTTTGCAAATTGTACCTGCTTTTGGACATTTGTCTCACTTGTATTCATGGCTCTGTCCAGATATCTAGCTCACACAACTTGTCAGGTATGGTCGGTCACACCTGCACACAGTACGTATCCCTCACACTTCATCAGGGTTATCCTGTTAATGTCTGGTGTCTTCCTCACCCTTCTGCCATTTGCCACTATGTGCATGTGTGCAGTAGATTCTTCCGCCTATTTGTGTCGGGACACGTGCTTCACGGAAAGGTGTTTTATCCTGGGTACTAGGTTATGCATGACCACTCAGGTCTGGACAGTGTCTTGGACCTCTACTTCATGCCCTGACTTGTGTCCAGATATCTACAGGATTGGACTTCTTGTCGTCATACACATTCTACTATTTAAACAGGTTACTTATCCCGTAAGGGATATTCCAAAACTTGGACCAGTCCAAAACAAAACCGATATTGAAAAGTATTTTGGCTTTATGAAAATGTGCAGGGGGTTTAACATGCAGGGAATACATGGTTTGCAATCCTGACACTGCCTAGGGTGACAATACCCACTACATATGCGTAGGGGTCACTATGTGTAGCTGTGTCTACAGTGAACCAGTAGGCCAAGTATGGCTGGATTTGATGGATGTTCTGTTACGGGGGGTGGTTTGTGTGATGTGGAGGGTATACTGGGTAGGCCATTATGCAGCCAGGTATGTTGCATTTGTTATGGCCAGTTCCATCAGGACCAACCTGTGGGTATGTGATGGTGACAAATCTATACATTTGTATCACACATTTCCATATTCATATGTTTGTGGGACTGTGTTCTACACTATGGCCTATCTGCTTGTCCTGCAGCTGTTTCTCCATGTGTTTGTGGTTCTGTCCACTTCATCTGCTGCCCCCTCCTACACCTCTGGTTCACCTTTTCTGCATACGACACAGTATCGCCTTTGCGGATTTTACCATTATCCATCCACCCCTCACACTCAAATTCTTCACACCCGATAGCTCACTACTTTGGTTGTTGGCCCATGACATGGCCAGAGTAGCACATTGACTACCCTACAGGTGTCGGGTACCTTTATGGTTGTGTGGACTACCCTGCCATGTTTGCTTTCCATGTGCTATACCTAATGCACATAGGTACACGCCCATACTTCACTTTCATTACTTGGTTGGTATACCCGGGTGCTACCCGTTCGACTGTGTCACATACCAGTTCGGCTTCTACTGCTGACTTCTGGGTTTTGCAGACCTGTTGTACTCATTGGTAGGATGGCACCTTTTCCTATGTCCATGCTATGCCTTCCACATATCCGACTGTTGTGGACAATGCCTCCCCACAGTCTATGGTATTGTTTCCACCTTTTCAATTGGCCACAGTGTAACATTTGCGGTGAACACAGCACATTTTACATGCCGACACATACCCATGTTCAGTTCGGCAGATAGAACTTACAACTCTTGCCTATATATAAGCTTTAGTCTTGTAGCATTTCGGTGGCTTATTCTGTTTCTTATGACATTTATGTAATATACGTGCGGGGAACAACTGTTTAATGCAACTATTACATGACGTCTGAGGGATAATTATGTCCTATAATCTCTGGACGTTTGCCATGTTTACAAGTTTGTGTCAGGACACATCTGCCCACAGAGGTACTGTCTCTCGCATAGTGGGACAGGTGGTATTCTTAGTTGACGGTACGGATCATACTGTTCCTTTCGGCCTACCTGCGTCCTTATTGTTGTAGCTTTTTCTATGCTCCTGTTTCATTTACATGTGTATTCTATTCCCTATCACATATGTTATGTGGAATACCTTTTGTATGTGACTATTACATCCCTTGTGGGATATGATTCGGACATACGGTCACTACATATATTTGCATTTCTCCTCGTGTATTTTGTTATGGATACATCTGCATAGCTATATACCCTCCCTCACATTATGGGTCAGCTGTTGACCATCTCCATTGTGCTGGACGTACCTCCTGGCGGCACCCTAACATATGATACATTTTACTTCCACATGGTATAGCTATCAACACTACGTTGGACTACGGGCACACGGTTTTCCTGTCATTTGTTCAAGGGTAGAGACCCGTTATTCACTTCTGTGCATTTGTGTTTGCTTCTTCATTTTCTGTTCGCAGGGACTATCTTGCATGCCTTGTATACGTTTCAGTCTCCACGGACACTGATAGCTGCGATTACAATTGCAGGCGGAATATAATATTCAGCAGTTTAGGTTGCTCATCGAGAGCCAACATTGACACGCCTCCCTGCGCAACTTCGATACGCCCCATGCACTCACGCACGTTTTCCATGCACATGGCTGTGGCGGATGCGTGCCTTCATTAATATGCATATGGCGCTACTACTCCATATATACGCAGCACGGCCGGCGCAAGCCTTACACCAGCCTTGCGCCAAGCTTCATGAATCCGGGGGAATGTTTTTCCAGGCAAAGAAGCAAGTGCACCATTCACCTTACATACAGTTAATCCGCCTTCAATATTTCTGAAGTGTGAAAACTTCTCACTGCAGTACCTACATACCAGAAATGCTAACTACAGGATAAGTTTCACACTGTAGTTTGATAACAGACTGTATGTGCCTTAAGACAGTCAATGGCCCTTTAAGTAATCTGGTAATGTATATGCTGTCCCCAACTGAGTTTTTGGCTTTGCAGTTTATATCGGGGGAGGGGTATTAGATGATGGACAGTAAAAGTCAAGGAAATAAATACCAGCATTACAACACACTTCTGGAACTTCACTTAGCAGATGGAGTACACCAGTTATAAGCATTTTGATTAGTTTACAATTCAGTATTTTACCTGTTCAGTATTATTAGGTAGCAGATATCAGCAAATAACCAGGTTAGCATTAGCCAGCTGTGCTTCTCAAAAGGATTTTGCAAAGTTATTGATGGTGTAGTTATTGTATCATAATATTGTGTATATATTCAAATCATAAAGCATTTGTGTGAAATTTCACTGTTTCTCCCCTCCCTCTTTGTTGCTATCCTTTCTTTAATTTATTTTGATCTATTTGTTACATTATTTCTATTTTATTTTCCATTTCTGTACAGCATCTGCCACAGCAGCGCCAGTGGCTATGACACTTGACACAATCCCCCACCGTGAGACACCATTCCATAATTCAGGACAGATCAAAGTGAGGGGAATATAGATATTCCCTCTAACCCATTTCCCATAGCCAACTACACCCCAGACTTTAGGAAGTCAAGAAAGGCAAGGGAAAGGACAAGAGATGTATGGGTACCCACCCTGGCCAAAACAGCTCTAATGGCACTACTGCAACAGTGATCTATTCAAACATCTGCTGTTATGGTAAGTTGCCTACACAACTGTACTATATGCTTCATTTAGATTACCGTTGCAATACTCCTTACTACTTGGATACTTCCCTAAGCTTTATGATGCATGGCTGGAGAACTGAGAAGGGGATTCAGCATGCACTGTGAAATTACCTTTACAAAGTCTGTTCTAGCCCTAGAGTTACTATTCGGCTTGTAATGTCTGGAGATGCTGTATATACATGTCCAGGTGGCAGCATCCAGTAGAGCTTGAGTGCCCACTCCTTTTAAGAACTCCAGTATAGCTGCAGTACCTTTGGTACTATAGGACTTGAATAGCCTTACCAGATATGTCCCCTAACAGGAGTGGAAGCAATGAGCACATAAGAGACGGTTAATATGTTTATCTGGGCACCAACTCACCCTTCTTTTCAGCAAAGAACATGAACTGGGTAGTTTTCCTGTACTCCTTGGTTCTTTTAAACAATATCTAAAGCTGTCTGTGGAATTTCATGGTATGCAGAATTTATTTATTTATTTATTTATTTACATTTGTTGACCAAATAGTGTCCGACTGGGCAAGTAGCCCGTTTTCAATGGAGACCTGGGGAGAAAAGCTCCAGTACATCTATCAGTTTGCTAAGACCAAGTAATCATGTACATACATTAAAAACAAGACATTAACAAAAAAATCATTTAGCATACAAAATGCAGGTGGCAGTGAATACAATAATGAATACAAGAAGTAAATATGCATTTAAGCAAAGTACAACAGAAGAGCAATGAGGCCTGGTGGAGAAATGTATACAATAATCTATGAGAGACTTATTGACTCAGATTGAAGAGACAATAGGTGATAAGTAGTGGCTACGTAAGGTGCAGAAAAGAGGTAGAAGGGGGTTGTGAAGTAATAGGAGAGAAAGACTAGCCAGGAGCAATGTAAGAGCAGAGCCATTTACTATTGAGATATTCTTTTAGGGTTTTTTAAATGAAGACAAGTTGGGAGTTTTTTGGATGTGCTGAGGAAGAGCATTCCAGACTTTTGCTATTTTATAGGAGTAGAAGGAGTCGCCATAATAGTTGTGAGACTGGGTAACTTTTAGCATTAATCTATTGGAAGATCTAAGGGACCTACAGTTGGAGTTAAGTTGGACTAAGGTAGCGAGTGCAGGGCATTTACTGGGGTTGTGTATGATTTTATGGGCAATGGTGAGCTGGTTTAGTTCTAACAGTTTTGGGAGTTCCAGCCAGTTGAATTGTTGAAGAACGGAACAGTGATGGGTTTTATGGGACTGACTGGCTGTGAACATGGCTATTTTGTTGTAGCAGGGCTCTAGGTTATTAAGGACAGTCTTACGATGATTTGTGAAGATATGTGAGCAGTGAAGCATGGTAGATAGTGAGATCTTGCTGTAGCTAGCCTGGCTTGGTGTGTAAGGAATGGTTTTGCCCTATAGAGAGCTCATAGTTTGGAATGGACTTTACTGATAGACTAAAATTTGACAAGCACATCTCTTTGACTATCATTTATCGTTACGCCTAGGAGCTTGGTATGGTTTGTTGGTTCAATTTTTGTACCATTAGAAGAGTCAATAGAGAGTCATAGTCAGCTGAGCTTGGATGATTTGTTTGAGAAAATCATTAACTTTTTTGTTACGGTTTAAGATGACCTGATGGCTAGACAGGTAACTTTCAATGTCCTGTGAAAGATTTTTTCCATTTTGTGTTGAAGTTCTTGGGGGGAGTGGGCTGAGCATATAAGAGAGGAATCATCAGCATACTGGATGATTGTGGCTAATTGGGTGGTGGAGTTTAGGTTGTTGATAAATATAAGAAAGAGAAGGGGGCTAAGTATGGATCCTTGGGGTACCCCCTTGGTAACTGGGTAGTAGTGGGGAAAGTGTGTTCCCCCATTTTCTATTCTGTTGATGGTTAGACAGATAGCTATGGAACCATGTTAGTGATGACTTGAGATTGTAAGTTGCGAGCTTGTTAAAGTAGCAGTTGGTATGACACGGTATCAAAGGCTTTTGACATATCTAGGAAAATTGCTGAGACTAGCTGTCCTTCATTTTTGAGGTGACTGATAATATCAGTAAAGGTTATTAGTGCTATGTTAATACTATGCTTAGGTGTGAAGTCATGCTGAGAGGAGGATAGAAGTTTGTTAGTGGTGAGGTGATTCATGAGTTGATGGTGCATGCATTTCTCTAGGAATTTTGCTATAGGGAGAGGATGGCAATGGGACAGTAATCTGCTATTTCTCTAGAGGGACCACCCTTGTAGAGGGGTATGATGTGAGAAATCAGAGGTGAGGGACACACTTCTGAGATAGAGCTATTGATTAAGATGGATATGGGGTAGGCGATAGATGGAGTGATTATTTTTAGAAATTCATTGGGTAGATGGTCGGCAGCAGGGTTTTAGTTTACTTAGTAGTTTTTTTATGTATGAAGTTTGAATGGGTTTAAAGGAGAAAGAGTTTGTGTTATCAGATGCAGGTGAGGGGATAGTGAGTGGTGGATTTTCTTTGTCATTCAAGAGGGAGGTGATGAAATTGATGAAGTGAGAGTTGAACTGTGAGGCTAAGGGCTCAGAGGTGCTGAGAGTGGAGGGTACAAGGGTGGAGGATTTACCAGGATTAAGGAGATGGTTGATATTTTGCCAGAACTTTTGTGGGTTGTTTTGGTGTTTTTGTTGGCAGGTTAGAAAGTAGGATTTTTTATCATTGATGACTTTTTTGTTAGCTCTTCTTAGCTTCTATCATCCTTACTCTGAAGGTCTGGGAACAAGGCTGTCAGCTAAATGGTTTGGTGGATGGGCAGATTCTTTCACTACTTTGGATATGAAAGGACAGATTCTTAGAGTCACTCTATCCTTAGAAAACTCTAGGAAAGTTTCTATGCACATCAATGCCCATAGTTAAGAAACCCTCCTAGCAAAGCACTTTGCCAGGTTAAATATTTGATAGATGCAAATGCAGCTAGTTCAAAGAGTGCCTGGGTTAAGGTTTTCTAACACAATTTAGGTCCCAGGAGCTGCCCTTTTTATAGGAGGAATAAGGTGCATGACTCCCTTCAAAAACATTTACTGGTCTAAAGCTACCTAAGGCTGGAGCTAGTGGTAGACCAGTTAAAAAGGCTAACACATGAATATTACATGATGTACAAGTCAAATCTTCCCCAAATAGCTCACTGAGATATTGGAGGAGCAAAGGCACTCCAACTACCTTTAGCTGCAGGCCCTCTAGTCTTAACACCACTGGGAAAACCTGTTCCACTTAGGTATATAGGATTTCCTGATTGGGTGGTTTCCTAGACTCACTAGGAATGTAGAGCACATTCCCTGAGTACTGGTACCTAAATGGTGTCAGGATATAATCAGCCATGCAGTGTCAGACTTGTATTACTCATTGTCCTGTGAGAGGCCCACAATTACTGGCAGTACATAGTGATTTTCATGAACATTTCCATGATCAGGATGAACAAGTTCTATCTGTGCAAAAAAAAGGTACTATCATGTGCAGCCTGGGCTTCTTTCCTCATTTTCTGGACCATCATGAGGAGTAACAGAATTGCAGAAAAGACAGAGAAACACACCAGTCTAGTCTATGCAGAAGGATTTTTTGCTTAAAATCCTTTGTAGGATGTAGATGGTCCTGAGCAGGACTGATTTACCTGTTTGCTGTTTTGTGATGTAAACAGGTCTGGTCTGTCAAACAACCCAAATGTATACCCTAAAAAGATCTATCTGAGCCTCATATGCATTGCTGCCTTCCCATCTGAAGAACTCCTTCATCCTACAAAGGGTTTCTCCAAAGGATATCTCAGAGGGAGAGTCAGAGGACATAGGATCTTTAGTGTCAGACTCATACCATGAAGGAAAAACATAGGAGAGGAATAATGAAGTTGCTGCACCTCACTTTCTTGCAATACTTCTACCTGGGTATGAGAGTGATCCCTCTTCCCACCTTAAAGACCACTGCGTGCCTGCTTAGAGAAAATATGCCAGGAAATGAGGGTGCAAAAGATCTCTTTACTTCCTAGATATTTTTCATTGGAGCATCTGCCTTGTGAGTCCTATAGGCTCTGTGTGGAAAATACAAGACCGTCACTACAAATCCCACCTTCTCCCAGAAATAATCACATTGGGCTTCTTCATATGATTCAGGGGTCAGGCACCTGAGGAAGAGCCCTGCAAAGGTGAAGTCCGGATGACAGCCTCCAGACAGACATCACCAGATGCCTGTGAAAGTGTAGGTATGCAATCTATGGGGCTGCAAAGGTGGCTCACCTGAACCAGCACCATCAGACTGATCAGGAATGCTTGCTGCCTCCATCACATCTCCTACAACCCCTTTTGCCTTCTCTCTCTCTTTTCAAGGGGAAGGCTGGAAGAGGAAGACATCTCAGAGGTCACTGTGGTGAGTCAGGATAAGTCGAGTCTCTTCTGTTCCAGGTATTCATGAAGGGAACATAACCCGCTTTGCAATATCTTGGGGGTGAAGCTTTGGCAGATGTCACACTGCTGGATGTTTTGATCAGCTCCAAGGCAAAAACATGAGTGACTGTGGTAGTTCTCATGAGGAATGTGTCTACCACAACACAACATGAAACACAAGTCAAATCCAGGAAGAAATACAGCAAAATACACTGTATTTTCAAGTGCCTTTAGGAATGCATTTATACTTTCCACATTGAATATTGCATAATTCACATGCATAAAACAACTCCGTCTACTCATTAGCTCCCCACATAGATATAGCTACAGTTACTTCCTGTATTTTTTATACATTAAGAACAAGTATAAGCTAGTGTTTTCATTTCCATTTTAAAAGTTGAGAATCCATCTATATCATATGATTACTACTTCTTAGTAAATAGAGATACAAGAGAAAAGTAACTCAGTATGAGTGTAAGACTACTATATTACCTTTTCAGAATCATTACATAAACAAATAATAACATCAAGGCAGGAAATCATTCTTTCATATCCTTCTCCCCAAATCATGGTTATAAAAGCATTTTTAAGAAGTTCCTCACCACACGCTTCCTATGCCATTTTATTCAGGGAGAGGTTCTTACATCCACACCTGCTCTCATCTTTCTTGGGCCTGTAGATACATGACCAATACATTCCACTTACTTATGAGTAGTCTGTTTTTCTTACATTCTTTCAGTTTACTGCCCTTAATGCTGTTCATTGTTTCTTGGATCTCATTCAGTTTGGGGGTACTTGTTGATCTCCATTTTCTGGTAGCGGTCTTTTTAACTGTTAGCATAAACAAAGTTGCTTTATAACACCCAAGTACATTTAAGTCACTGCCTCAATTCAGAAACATCGGTTTTCTACCAACTACTACTGCTTTCCCTAATAATGTATTTAAGGTTCACTGAATTTCATTTTCAATGAGTCTAGCTTTGAGCAGTTCCAGAATGTATGCTCCCATGTTCTTATTTCTCACTTCCTACACTCCCAATAGTTGCCCTAAGTCAACAAAACATTTTTTTCTGCTTTATGTATAAAATACTTCTGTAAGTACTTCTGTGCAAATATTCTAAATTTCATTGCTTTAGTTACTTGCACAGGGGCTAAGCAAATCTCCCTCTATTGCTTGCTTTACTCCATTCTTCTTAGATAAACAGACTGCCCTCCACAATTGTCTATTAAAACTCTCCATGCTCTGCTGATTATTATTTTTTCTGGTTATCTTCCTGTCCTTGGTTCAGTTTCCCCCCTAACCTATTTAGTTTTTGCTGCATTTGCTTCATTTACACCACTAAGCCCAGACAGTGTAAATGATCTCTTTCCATTTAAATTAAATGTCTGCCTTACTTATTCCCAGACCAACCCTTGATTAACTGCTGCCAATACCCAGCAGCTATGTCTGAATAGTATGGACTACAGCAACAGTGAAATAAATGAAATACATTATTTATATAGGGAGACTTCTAATTTCCTCTGGAGCTGTATACCCTTTACAGACTACTCTGATGGATGTTTTACTACACTCATATGCACAGTGTGCACCTATGCATTACCAGGTTCTAGATACACACAAAGAGAAAGTGTAGCTGTTGCCATTTACAGCGTATTTGCACTACTGCCCTGTACTGTTACTTCTAAGTGCCTACAACATACACACTTGGTCACAATGTGTGGGCTATAGGACAGGCCTCAGTATCAGTTCCCATCACACAGACAGAGCACTGTCTGTTCACCTCTGCTAACATGTATGTGTATTACAGAATCATGTTGCCACTGTAGTTAGAAAGTCCTTCTACGTGGCACACCTCATTACAAAAGGTTTCTCATCCAGGAAGAAAGAAGTCATAATCACTCTCTACTCATCCCTCATTAGACCCATTATTGAGTACAGTGCCCCATTTGGCATGTACCTCACTAAACACCTACAACAACTGGAGAGGCCACAAAAATTCCTCACAAAGAGGATCCTAGGACTCAAAACACATGCCCTATACAGACAGACTCAAAAAACTCCAGCTTTACTCTGTCGCATATCGCCTACTTAGAGATGCTCTTTGCTTAGCATACAAAGCCATGTCTGACCCAGTGTTGCTAGACATGTTTCATCTGAAAAAGTCTCAATCCGTCCGCACCACACACTCCAAAGACCTCAACCTCATCACTACAATAAACAGAACCTGCTGGAGGGGCAGGTTCCTAACCCAGAGACTTCCCATACTCTGGAATAAACTCTCCATTCATGTCAAGCAGAGCACTCCACTAGCCCTCTTCAAGAAAAATCTTGAAGAGTGGCTGGGTAACAGGAAATTAACCCTGGGGATCACTTCAACAGCCTTGCAGAACAGGGGTACAGGAAACTAACATCTGGCAACAGGACAACTGGGAATATTCTTGGGCTAGGCTTGTGCTGGCTCTAGGGCCATTAGCCTAGTATTCACCTATGAACCCTGATATGATGTGATGTGTCTCACAGGAGTGCTGCATGTCTACTGCCTGATACTGTAATGGGCCTATGGCTGTGAGTTCATGGTGATATATAGATGCAGTACAGTACTGGTTTGTGCTGCACATCACTCTCTGTGTGGGTGTTGCTGTCTGACACTGTAATGGGTCTACAGCTGTGATATGGTGATATACAGATGCAGTACAGTACTGATTTGTGGCACACATCCCTCTGAGTGTGCCATGCCACCTGGATATGATATGATGTGCATTACTGGAGTGCTTCACAGCTGCTGCCTGATACTGTAATGGGCCTATGGCTGTGAGTTCACAGTGACATACAGATGCACTACAGTACTGCACATTACTCTCTGAATGTTCCATGCCACCTTGACGAGTATGTACTGAATGCTGCTACATTCCTTTGTCATAGGATCATGGGAGGTTACCAGGCTAATGGCGCTGGGGCCCTTCCAGGCCTAGCCAAGAGTTTCTCTGCAAAAAGAAACCTCAGTCAGCATCTGTCATCATTTACTGCTGCATTTAACTGTTTCACTGAAGAAAATAATGTCAACTGTAAGATACATCACAAGCACGTTCATCATTTCACATTTTATTTTACACTGTTCTCTTCAGTCTGGCTTCCATATGAGCTCATCCTAATATGTCTGTTACTTGCTACACAATTACTGTCAAACATAGTATGGCCAAACAAGTATTCAGATGAGTCACCCTCACCCCCTGAACATGGAAGAAGTCTGCAGGGCTTGGCTGCTGTGAGAAAATCTGTAGCCCTATTCTTAGTATCTTCTGACGAGGAAGGCCTTTGCAGAGTCGGTTACTCACAGCATTAGGAAGATGAACAACACACTCTTGAGGATTCTGTTTGTGCTGGTAATGCTTGGACCTGACCCTGTAACGTAAAGTGTAGTACAATTAAACAACTGGCCCAGATGAACATGCCAGCAGTCTACCTGCATGCATCTTACTGTAGTGCACTAAAGTTTGTGCTGTTTGGCCTTCTGAATATCTATTGCTGAAGCTATGCATGCTATTTTTATCCATTTTTTAAGTTGAGAGTGGTTGGCATGTCTGCCTGTTGTAATGCCTACTGTCTGACCTGTAAAATGTGTGTATTACAGGACATGTACACATGTACACAGCTGTGTGACATAGACAGATGAGAGGAATTGTGTGTGTGTGTGTGTGTGTGTGTGTGTGTGTGTGTGTGTGTGTGTGTGTGTGTGTGTGTGTGCATCTGACTTTACACTTTATTGACTTGAACATCTGTGTAATGTTTATGGTACATGTACCAGTATATGACACTCTTGCATGCTCTGGTGTGTGCACTGAGATTTTGAAGATTGCATGCAGTTACCAACGTGCAGCTTCCTTATACTATATGTACCACACAGCAGTACACATCGGTCCAGTATGACTACATTTGCATTCCTTGGTGTTTGCACCATCAGTTGCAATCCACTTTATGATGGTGCTTTTACAGTGATGTATACTCTACATGGTGATGTGTATATCCATCTATTATGTGGGTGGCTTATATGAATGGCTACTGTACTGGGCATCCTCCCAGTAACCAGACTTTGACTTATGTTGTGCACACATACCAGTCACACTGCAGCAAGACAATATGGTTAAGTATATACTTGCCTGAGTTGTTATATGCATGCATGATCTGTGCCTTTATTCCCACCCTCCCTGAATATTACATCCCATTCAAGTTTGTTGACCCATCCATCTCTGAGGAATGTCCATCCTATGTTCACCTTCCACATTTCCCAGCCATACGTTTCATCACCCCCCCCCCCCCACACACACACACACACACATCTGGTGCATCGATTCAATATGCCTGCTCTGTATGCCCTTCCCTGGCTGGTGTTTGTGATATTCCTGCCTTTTCCTTTGTTCCTTTGATTCTTCTCATTATACCTGCTCAACAAAGGAGACCCACCTTTCTAAAATATATTACATTTCCCTTTCCTGATAACAGCACCTTATTTATTCCTTTGCTTGTCAAATCACATTTTTCTCTTTGTTAACTATTTTCTAGTCTTAGCTGTGCATTGTGCTGTGTGCTCACCTCGCCTGTACCCCACCCCATCAGTTTACTCTACTGCCAGGTTATTTCCCCATCCTGTTACCTGGCCTTCTGTGATAAAGATGTTGTAGGCTGTCTTAATGCTCACGGTATAGCTGTGGGCATCTATGCAGATATTGTTGCTGTATGACATGCTCCTTCCAAAGTGGAGCTTGTTTTGTATCATGGCAGGTTTTTTATGGGTTATACTGGAGGTGCTAACATTTGCTGCAATGTTTTCTTTGGGTATCGATTTTACTACCATTACTCATTGTGGTTAGCTTACAAAAATTTCAGCATCACAGCCTGTTGATCTTATGTATTCGACTTGTTCATTGTTGGATGTTGTGTTGTTGTGTTGTTTTCACAAACCTATTGGAATCTGAACGCTGTATGCACAACACTTTTTAATTTTTAGTAACAATAGCCTTGTATGTAAGAAGTATGTGAGAAGTATGTAAGAGTGGTACAGGATATGTATGAGGGTAGTGTGACAGCGGTGAAGTCTGCGGTGGGAGTGACGGATGCGTTTAAGGTGGAGGTGGGATTACATCAAGGATCAGCTCTGAGCCCTTTCTTATTTGCAATGGTGATGGACAGGTTGACAGACGAGATTAGACAGGAGTCCCCGTGGACTATGATGTTTGCAGATGACATTGTGATCTGTAGTCAGAGTAGGGAACAGGTGGAGGAGACCCTGGAGAGGTGGAGATACGCTCTAGAGAGAAGAGGAATGAAGGTCAGCAGGACTAAGACAGAATATATGTGTGTGAATGAGAGGAAGGATAGAGGAATGGTGAGGATGCAGGGAGTAGAGGTGGCGAAGGTGAATGAGTTTAAGTACTTGGGATCAACAGTTCAGAGTAATGGTGAGTGTGGAAGAGAGGTGAAGAAGAGAGTACAGGCAGGATGGAGTGGGTGGAGAAGAGAGTGTCAGGAGTAATTTGTGACAGACGAGTACCAGTAAGAGTGAAAGGGAAGGTCTATGAGAGGGTAGTGAGACCAGCTATGTTATATGGGTTGGAGACAGTGGCATTGACAAAAAGGCAAGAGTCAGAGCTTGACGTGGCAGAGTTGAAGATAAGATTTGCACTGGGTGTGATGAGGATGGACAGGATTAAGAATAAGTATATTAGAGGGTCAGCCCAGGTTGGAAGGTTTGGAGACAAAGCCAGAGAGGCAAGATTACGTTGGTTTGGACATGTGCTGAGGAGGGATCCAGAGTATATTGGGAAAAAGATGCTAAGGATGAAGCTGCCAGGTAACAGGAAAAGAGGAAGGCCTAAGATAAGGTTTATGGATGTGGTGAGAGGATATGCAGGTGGTTGGTGTGACAGAGCAAGATGCAGAGGACAGGAGGAAATGGAAATAGTTGATCTGCTGTGGTGACCCCTAACAGGAGCAGCCAAAAGAAGAAGAAGTAAAAATAGCCTTGTATACATATTTTGTATCAGTATTATTCAGTAATACATAATTTAGATTTAAAAATGTAAATGCTGATTAGAGATACCAGTTAGTGTAACTATGATAGATCCAGCATCAGTCGCACAAACAAGTTTATAAGCCACACTGAAACACAGATCAGTGAGGCCACAAAAAAGGGAAATTGCATCCATTCTTGCTTCATAAGTAACTGTTTTAGTTGTATATCATACTACTATGAGCTCTGGAGTATTGCAGTCAAGTAGCAACCCCAAATGGCCTTCAAGGAGTTGCTCTGAATAGATGCCTTGTGACCAGAGAAAGTCTCTAAAGTGCAGTCTAATCACAACTTCAAAAACTAATCAAGAGACTAACAGATGGAAAGGACAGGTGATACCCATTTTAGAATTAGTATCATGATATTCTCCTCAGCATATTAAAGTAAAAAGTCCATCTGTGTTAGGAACTTACCAACTGGTTGGTCTAAGTTCCAGAGATTTACCTTCTCCAAGGGCTTCAGCCAAAGTCCTCACAGCAAGGGATAAACATGTCAATGGATTAAGAGGTATGCAGGCTGATGTCATCTTCTGACCTTTCTTCTCCCAGCAATATCCAAGTCGATCAATGTGCCATATCCCCAGTGGACCAAATGGAAAAACCCTGTATTACCCAAGTCCATCCAACAGATATCCAGTCTCCCTGTACAGGTAAGAGGAAGGGGGGCCTGCTAGGAAACTGAAAAGGGAAAGTGCAGAAAATGGGACTACAGTGCCACCCCAGTCCATATGGCAAAGAATAACCAGTCAGCAAAGGGGGATATGAAGGAGGGTATCTGGACTACAGCATTGAATTCACTTGAACATCTATATTTACGTTAAGCTCTTAACACAACTGTACATCAGTATAGTGAGTTAGGGAAGTAAGAAAAGGGATAAAGAGGAAAGATCCTGCAGGATAGCACAGGCAAATCTTGCCATGGCTCTGGAGGCTATTTCTAAACTGTAGCATTGACAGAATGTGTGAACACAAGCCCAGGTTGCTGCTTTGAGAATGGCCTGTGCAGTACCACCCTTGAGGAAGGTGGGTGCTGCAGTAGCTGTAGTAAAGTGGACCTGTTATGCCCAGGAATAGTTTACCGTCGGAAACACATTAACCAAGTGATTAAGGTGTGCTGTTTATTGGTTTCCCACTTCCCTTTTGCATAGGAGACAAACAGCTGATCAGACTTTGTGATTTCTTTTGTCCCGTGTAAATAAAAATTCCAGCTGTCTGTATATATCAGGGGAATGGAGGGTCTTTTTTCCTCTGTTATGTGGGAGAGAGAGAAACAAATCTGCTAAATGAATTGCTTGGTAAAGGGACAGCTCAGAAGCTATCCTAGGAATGAAGGAAGGATTAGCAGGAAAGAATGCGTTGTCCTGGTTAAAGGCTAAGAAGGGTTCTTTGCATATTAAGTGCTGGAGTACAGAAGTAACAGACACCAAAAGCAGCATCTTCTAAGACAGAATTTGCAGAGTAGTTGAAACAGCTGATTCAAAAGGGGGCTAGGGTCAATTTTTCTAATATACAGTTAAGATCCTATGATGGAGCAATCTCTCTTCTTGGTGACCTAACATGGAGGACCCCTTTTATAAATTGCTTAACAGATTGGCCAGAGTACAGGGTTGGATCTATGTAAAGACAGGCTTATATGGCTGAAGTATGCAGCTTGACAGAGGTATAAACTAACTCAGTTTTGTGAAGGTCTTACAGGTATTCCAGAAATGTAGCCACTTTTGCTTTATTTGACTCATGGTTCCTAGACTGGCACCAGAGAGTGGGTCTCTTACCTTAAGCTAGGTAAGATATTCTTGTGTTTTGCTTCCTAGCCTCCCTGACAGTTTTAGTATATTTTCAGAATACATGTGCCTATGTGGTATCAAGGTAAAATAATCCAAAAACTGTCACATTTAGAGTAGCCAGGCAGAGGTGCAAAAAGGCGAATGTTCTGAGACAAAATATCCACACACTAAGACAGCACTATCCATTTTCATCTTGTTAGACTGTTCAGTAGAGAGAACCAGTGTTACCCTGGCCAAAGGGGTGTTTCCTTCTTTATTTTTGTGTACCATATGATCAGGTACATTTGAAAGAATGCATATAGAAACAGAGTTGTCCAATTCAGGGAGCAGGCATACATTTTTAAAGCTTCTGAAGTTGCTGTCCTGTAGCAGAACTACCTCAGTTGTCTGTTCAGATGAGGCAAATTTTTTTTCTGTGACACCCCACATCACAGTCAGAGTTTGAAAGACACTCTAATTTAGTATACCTTCACCGGGGTCTGCTACAGATCTGTAAGAATACTCCGTTGAAACACAGTGTAGGCTGCTGTTAGTATCATGCTTGCCTCTGACGCTATCTCCCAGGTGCAAGATCCTCATTGCTTACATACCACATCCCTGTCATGTTGTCTGTCCTTACCTGGAAACCCCCCTCCTTTAAAGTAAGTGTGAAAATCTTCAGGGCTAGAATGACCACCATCATCTCTTTTATAAACAACAGGAAAAATAAAAAACAACAAGGACCAGGATATGGAACTCCACTGAAGTAAATAATTATATCCAAACAAACATGCCAGTGTAGTATTCCTGTAGACAGAAAAAAAACAGAATGCACTGCAAAGCTCAGAATAAAACCAACTCAAATAAAATAAAAAAATGTCTGAATAAAGCACTTTCACGGTTCAACACCGCTTTATCAGACATCACCATTAAAAACATCTAACTATTTATATTTAAACTGACCAATAAAAATCAGTGCACAATTAAGCACATAAAAAGTGCTAGTAAAAAAATCTTAACATAGGAAAACACATACAAAAACACACAATCATAAAAACATGACTGCGACACAATCTTTTATTCAGTGTTTCAATGGTCTCTGTCTTAAGAATGGTTTGAGCGAGATCATATCATTAATGCCAGGACAGTTTGCTTTAAAATACAGAATCTGTTAGATTAGAATGACCTGTTTATACACATATACTTCTGTTGCTATAAGATATGTAGAAATAATAAAATTAAATGCATGCTCTTAGCTAAGAAGCAAGAAAAATCAAATGCATTCATGTAAAACAGGCTGGTACAGCTTGAACTATTAGAACTATATTATGTAGTGTAATCACTGTCTCTTTGAAACTGTGTTAGCATAAATGACATAAAGAGTTAATATGTGCTGGAAGAATAGTTTAAAAATAAAATAGGTTTGGTAGCCTGAATGCGTAAAAGAATGTGTTACTGAACAAAGTTTGTGCGCAGATGGTCACTGGAGGAGAATCAAACCAATATAACCAAGGAAGTGAAACATCAGTCAGATAAGGAAGAGAACAAGAAGCAAGAATCAAGGACAGTCGTACGTTAAGAGGAACAAAGAGACCGTTACTTCAGGAATGCACCACATCAGCATCTAAAAACTGTACCAAAGCTCTGTATAAATATGACTGTGTAAAAACATGTGTTGGGAATTTGCCACAGCGAGATGAAAATTACTTACCTGAGTTTGAATTCTATACATTAAACCTTAACTGAAACAGTTCTATGTGTATTTATTGTACTTGGTACAATACCATAACTGAGCAGTTGGTCACAGAGAAAATAATTTAATACTGTAGTATGCATGTGTATGTACTATAGCATGCAGGTATACGTATGTCAGTAACAGCAAAGGAACCTACAAAAAAGTATTGAATCCTATCCATATTTACCTATATAATTTTTCAGAATCCATTTCTGCTCACAAGCTTCTGTCATATTCCTGATATTCCCTCCCCTTAAACTTTCTTCTATAATTTCTAATACAAGGAAGTTAAACTGATGCTGTGCATTGTTAGACTCCACATGCTTAGCTAAGGCACTTGCTTCTTTCTTATTCCTAATATCCCTTAGATGATCAAGCACACATTCTCTAAACGAACAATTTGTTTTTCCAATACAGTAAACACCACAATATATACAGAAAGAATAGTAAACTCTATTCTTATTGGTGCAGTCAGCATAGAAAGGAAAATCTACAACACACTTCAGTGTAGGATGTGTTAACTGACTGTCAATATAAATATATTTACACACACTACATTGCCTACAAGGGAAAGTCCCTTTCCTTTGAGATATTGCCAGGTAAGATGTCTCATTGTTCCTATAACAAAGCTGCTTTTTAACAGATGAATTATTCCTAAATGAAAAGCTAGGTTTACTAGTCACTATCTCCCTCAAATCATCATTTGCATATAAGATGTTCCAATTTCTCTTGATGATGTCACAAAATATATTGACATCATTCAAATATGCTAGCGGGAACCTAGCCTTCATACATCTGTGGACATCTGTGAAGGCTGTACTCTAGTAAGATTCTCTGAGAAGAAGGGTCGACCCCTCTTATCTCTTTCTATAAGTACTGACTGTATAGGTTCATAGGTTCATAGGTAGGTATCAGGCTATCGGCCCAAGGGCCTACGTAAGCCTAGCCAGCAAGGTTCCATAGCTTATGCCAAACAAGAAAGTTATTTTCCTGTGCCACTGTCCAGCAGAGACATAGAAGTGATCCCCGGGGTGTATTTCCTATTTCCCATCCACTCATCAAGATTTTTCTTGAAGAGTGCTAATGAATAACTTTGCTTGACATAGATGGGTAGCTTGTTCCAGAGTATAGGAAGTCTCTGGGACAGGAATCTATCCCTCCAGAGTGTCCTGTTTATTGTGGTGACAAGGTTTAGGTCCCTAGACCGTGTAGCTCGGAGGGATTGGGATTTGTTTAGGTGTAGCATGTCCAACAGCTCTGGGTTTGACATAGCTTTATATGTTAGGCAGAGATCACTTCATCAATCTCTCTTGCGTTATACCCTCTGTCAATAAAATCTCTTTTAAGTTGATCAAAAGTACTCATCAATTGCTCTTCATCATTATGTAGCCTCATCATCCTGAGGAACTGTCTAGTAAGGACATTCCTCGAGACATGGCTTGGGTGCATACTATTCCTATGTAGTAATGTGTTCTTCCTCGTCTATTTCCTATATAGCCCTGTTCTAAAGGTACCTATCTCTGACCTTTGTACCTTCACATCAAGAAAATTAATCTGCTCAGTGGAATATGTATGTGAGAACCTCAAGAAGGGTATGGTAGTTTCCAAGAAATCAAAGGAGGACAATAACTGTTCTTCATTTCCCCCCACAAAACAAAGACATCATCCACAAATCTTTTATACCATATAATACATGGGCTAAAAGTGCTATTAGTCAAAATTACATCAGTTTCCCAATTAGCCAAATTAAGGCTGGCGTAGCTATTGGCACAGGCCATGCCTATAGCCACACCAACCTTCTGTAGGTAATAGTCCCTCTCAAAGATGAACACATTATTTTCTAATATGATCTCAGACTACAAATAAAATTAATCTTCTCATTAGAATAATATCTGCCCTTTGTCAAAAGTTATTTCAAATTCTCTATCCCCCACTCATTGGGGATAACGGTGAATAGTGAATTTACATCTAGGGTTACTAAAAATACCTCTTTCTGTGTTTCTATACCAACTGTACCCTTATAGAGATCTTCCCTCTGTTTTAGGAAATTTTAAGAATCATACTGAGAAGTTGGAGTTTAGGTTGATAATTAGGCTACAAGCTGACAAGGAGCTGGGGCTGAATGACAAAGATTCTCTAAAGCCATTTTTGCTTGATAAATCATTAAAATATTAATTGTTTTGTATATTTTATGTAACTTTATATTTTATTTAGCTAATGATATTTATATGCTTTGTTTTATACATCATAATGTTCCCATCCTCTTGTCTTGTTTTTATCTACTTGTCGTGTGTTTATTTCTATAGTGTTTTGTATATTGGTTATTTATTAATTAATTTCTGATGAGAGGTGACTGGCTGTAGTTTTATTTAAATATGGCTCATATTCAGTTGTTTAAATGTCTGATGAAGCATTCATTTATTTTAACGAGAAAGCGCTCACACTCTGTTACTTTTATCCTTGGATTTATTAAAGTTTGTCTGTTCCTAGCCATGGTGTTGCCTCTGGAGTTTGTTTCTACAGTTTGCTTTGGTTGTTTCTCCAAAAGATACTTTATCTTTGAGCTGCTGGTATTTATTTCTGTTAAGAATATAGTTTACTATGCTTTCTGTATATACTGTGGTGTTTACTATATTGGGAAAACAATTAGTCCCTTTAGAGAACATGTTCTTGAGCATCTAAGGAATATTAGGAATAAGAAAGAAACAAGTGCCTTAGCTAAGCATGGAGTTTAATAATGCACAGCATCAGTTTAAATTCTTCGTATTAGAAATTATGGAAGAAAGCTTAAGGGGAGGGAATATCAGGAATAGGACATAAGCTTGTGAGCAGAAATGGATTTTGTTTTTTAAAGCAGACTGTCCTCCTGGCATTAATGATATGGTCTTGCTCAAACCATTCTTAAGGCAGAGACCATTGAAACACTGAATAAAAGATTGTGTCACAGTCATGTTTTTATGATTGTATGTTTTTGTATGTGTTTTCCTAAGTTTTTTCCTATGTTAATTTTTTTTACTAGCACTTTAAGATTATGTGCTTAATTGTGCACTGATTTTTATTGGTCAGTTTGAATATAAATAGTTAGAGGTTTTTAATGGTGATGTCTGATGTAGCAGTGTTGAACCGTAAAATCGCTTACCATATTCAAACGTTTTTTTTATTTTATTTGAGTTGGTGTTATTCTGAGCTTTGCAGTGTCTTCTGTTTTCTTCTGTCTAGAGGAATACTATGCTGGTGTGTTTGGATATCATCTGTTTTATGTTTGTGTTCTTTCATTTTGCCACCCTTGTTCCATGACATTGAAAAGTTCTTACTTGTGCCCCCCAAAACAGGTTGGAGGAATTTGTGGTAAGGGTTACTGTGGGCATCAAACACTTTGAAGAAGAACACCCCCTGGTTCTGACTGCATTGCTGTATTCTTCATCAGATCTCTTCTCTGATGCACGTCAGGCATATATCTCAACCTGCAGACATTGAAAATTGGTAGAAAGGCCCTTGAAACGTGGGTACACCCAGCCAAAAATTTGGACACCTAATTAGAATAAAATTTCAGTACCAGTAGGAATGAAGGACAGTGCACAGAAACACATGTTTAAAAAAGAAGAGTGGCAGAAATGTTGGAAAATGTTAGACTTTAAAGAATTTTACTGCAAAACTCAATTGCTCAAGGTAATTTATTTTGCTTCCAAAACAAGGAAGATGTAAAAATCTGAGCCCTTTTCCTTTAAATTATTGGTACAACTAATATGTTGGTCATGTAGTGTAGTTTTCGGCATATTAGACAGCTTCAAAAATCACACATGATGAAGAAGGATCTAGAACATTGTGTGAAGGGTAAATCAAGCCTAAAAATAAGGACACACCTCCAAAAATAGGCACATCATGTGCACGGGTAAATTAAGTTTAAAAATAGGTACATTCACCCAAAACAGAGACAGCTGATGGCACGAACTGGATATTTGACTTAAACAAATGAGCATGCTGACACCAAATGTTTCACAAGCATCATGTACGTGGGCAAGAATCATCATTATGATGCAGAAAAAATATTAAGAGATGGCATGTTGGTGTACTAGTAAAAAAAAAATCCTAAGACATTAGATCACAGTGAGCTCTTTTAGGATGCAAGATGCCATGAAAACCTAACAATCTGAGGAACTCCCTGGCTGAAATTACCTTTTAATATAAAATGTTTTGGAAGCATAATGTCACATGGATCACTCTGTCCTCTGGGTAGGATGCTCTGTTGAGGTTGGTGTGCAGAAGAGCCCCCAGAAATACCAAGTTCTTTCTGACATCAAGTTTGATTTTACACTGTTGGTTTTGAGACCCTAATTCCTGATGCTATTCAGCATGAAATCCAAAGGTTTGAAAATTCCCTATGGTGCCTCCACTCAGATGAGACAACCATTTAGTTAGGGGTAAATCTGTATGCTTTTTGTCCTGTAATAACAAATTACTGGAACCAGGCATTTTTTTAAGACTCTGGGTGCAATAGACAGGTTATAGGGCTGCAATGTGAAAGGAAAATGTCTCCTGCTGTAAACATGAGGAATTTTCTGTCACCTATGTCAGTGTAGACATGATGGCAGACTTCCTTTAGGTCTACAGTGACCATAAGGTTCTGAAGTGAATGGAGTGGTAACAGGTTTTGGAGATTTGACATTTGGTATTTTGACACTTTGAGACACTTGCTTTGAGAGGAAAGATATACGGTGCATCTCCATGTAGCACTAGGAAGAGTGTTGAGTAGAACCCTTGTCCTTCCTCTCCAAATGGGTCACTCTCCATGGTTCTAAATTGCATAACTTCTTTTAAAACTGGAGGGATGATGCCCGACTGATCTGTGTGGACTGCTGGAATGCCTCTGACCTTGGGAATCTTTTGTAACTGCAATATGTTGCCTTTCCAAAGAATGTTTAGCATGTTCTGCTCTTGGGAAATGTTTTCCCAATCTTTTGCAAAGATGGTTAAGTGCCTTCCAACTTTCTCTAAGGACAGAATGACAGGTGGTGATGGGGTGGTGATGTGAGGTGGGCTTGGGAGAGAAGTAGGGGGCAGCCTAGTTGAGTCATGGCTAATCCCTTGAAGATCTCAGCCCTGAGGATCCCAAGGCTTCTCCTTTGGTCTGCTTACCAATCTCTTCTGAACTTTTCCCTTTGCCAAGTCTGCCACTGTCTTGCTTAGTGTGTAAGGGCCTTATTTTAGATAGTGAGTTCTGGCTGAACTTAAGAGCTTGAGCCTGAAAACTTTGTAGACAGGGCTCCAGTCACCCCTGATATTTCTAACACCAGTCTGATGATTTTCAAAAACAAAAACATGAAAACCTCAGCCAGATGAACCAGTGAATCAGTAGAAGCATGGAAAGTGGAAGGGAGCTAAAACACTGACCAACCAGACAACCCCGTAGACTCCAGTTTCATCTTAAATGGCCTTTTTTGGATGGGGGAACAAAGCCTCAATCCAATCTCTGGGTACCTCCTTATGGACTAAAATCCTGAGGACCTTACTCCTCTCTTCTGTGATGAGGACGTGGGCCTCCAAAACTGAACAGCTTTTGGTCTCAAGAGACGCATCAGAGATGTCAATCCTGAAGGATATATGTGAGACATCAGTAGCAAGGCAGCCTACAGAGCTGTTATGACAGAGGCCTCAACCAAGATCAACTACAAGGATGGAGGTTGCAAAAGTGCATCACCATGCACAGTCATCAGATCCAGGGAGACCCAAGTCATCCAACAGGATGCCCTTACTCTTCCCATATTTTCTCCTTGCCTTTTATTGGAATTTTTCTTTTTCAATTTGAAGTTCATAAAGTCCTTGATAATTGCCATGGTAGCAGACAGCCAGGCACATGCCACCTTTTTAGCTGACAACTCCTGGAGAGACTGGCATCTTCTTCAGACTCTCCTTGGGTTGAAACCTGCATTTGAGCAGGTTTCTGCTTGTTTGTACTGAGCTGAAAAGAGGTGGGCTACCAGCCACAACTCTGAGCTGAGATACCTGATGGCAAGAGGCTTCTGAGCTTCCAAAAAACCATGTTGCCCGTTTTTTTTTTTTTTTTTTTTTTGCTTATTTATACCATTTACTACAATTTTTAATCTATGCTGCCTACTTTTATACTGTTATTTATTTATAGTGTACTAAACTGCACTATTGTACTGCAATTGTCTGCTTTACTGTGCCTGTCAAATTGAATTTGATTGCTATTTCCACTGTTTACAAAGTGTTTTTGTTAGTTTCACTCTGTCAAGTATTTACTGCTATTTTTCATTGGTTTTAAGCTATCTGTTCTGCTTGCTCTGGTTCACACACCAAGCAGTGTTTAAATAATTGATCTATTAACCATTTAAACCATCCTTTAGAGCATCCTTGCTGATTTTCTGCTGCTTTAAACATTTTTTAGTGTCTCACTGCTATTTTTCTGCTGTTTAAAACATTCACTGGTGTTCCACAATCCCCCCTGAAACTAGGGTAGATAGTAGCTGTAGTACAGTCCAGATACAAGCTTGCTGCTTCTGGAACTGTTTGTACTGGTTTGTTTGTTCTGAGCATGTTCTCTGTTCCATCCTGGACTGGAAGGGGACTTTCTGCACTTTTGTGAGAAAATTGTGTTGATTGGGACCTGTCTGGTAATGGGAGACCAGTCTAGGGCTGGGAATAAGCATCCTCATTGGTCCTTTTTAATCTCTTTAAATTTTGTTTCAAGTTTTTAGCTTCTGGTATTTAGCCCCAGCATTTGAGCAGGTTTCTGTTTGTTTGCCCATCTCGCAGCACCGCTCAGTGTCACACAGTTGTGTGCCAAAGACAGATAGTTAAATTCAACAAAGTTTCCCTAAAATCCAGGAAGCAATATCCATCTACTGAGGTCCTCTGCGATCAATTCTGAATAGCCATCCCTAGTGATGTGATCAATTCTGAATAGCCACCGCTAGTGACAACAGTCTTCAACCTAGCATTATTGACAGTTGGACTGCCCTTCTTTCTCTTGCCAACCTTGTTGACTTAGGTCTCTTGAGGCAGTGTAGCAACTGCATCATGTACACAGACAACCCTCTACTTAACAACACAATCTAGTACAGCGGGTGAGAGACGTATTTACAACAAGAATTTAGAATCCACAATCTCTCTCACTCAAAACAGTAACACAGAGAAGGTTGTCAACTCACCCATCACTACATATGCTCATAGTACCACTACTCATACACAGAGTATGCATCAAAATGTAAATCCACATTCGCTGAGGTTCTCTTGAAAAACTTTCTGAAACACCAGATACCTCCAAAATACAAGACTGCTACAACTAACACAGTCCCTACATCACCCATGACACATAGCAACACCAGTGTCTCACCCACCAAGCCAGTAAGGCGTAACACTTAAAAAACACAATTTCTTGTCATTGGAGACTCAACAGTGAGACACACAGATGTCCCACTCACCAAGTTGGACAAGGGAACGTCATTGTCAGCTGCCTGTCCGGTGCCAGGAGTCATCAGATCACTCATGCACTCAGGTCTCTCAGCAACAAGTACCATTATGACTTTTTCATAGTTCATGTTGGTGTGAATAACCCGAGATGCACCTTGCTGGACTATATGAACAGAGACATGGTTGACATCTCTGAGTATGTGTCCCAGGCAGGTATCTTCCTAGCCTTGAACAGCATACCACCCCTATCTAGAATGATGCTACAGTATAAACAAAAAATAACTGATTTCCATAACTGGATCAGTTTTTGGTGTCATTCAAAGGGGATCCATCCAGTTCCTGTCAGCTGGAAGGCCATGGTTGCAAACCTCATTGCTTTCCAGAGACGGTTTGCACCTGGCACCTCTAGGTTTTTGGCTACTTGCCAGTGGTGGCTGGTGACTTCAAATCAAAGGGGGGCTGCAGGAGACAGCGGAATGGGTGGGGCCAATGGGAAGGGGTGTGGCCAACTAGAAAGGGGAGGAGTTATGCTAAAAAACACAAAAACTAACTTAATACGCTGCCCTGAGTGCCAAGCCATCATTATGAGAGTCCAATCAAGACAAAATGAAGTGTAGAAGAATAAAAATATTTCAATGCATTGGCTGCATGACAGCTTACTTAATATCTAGATGGAAACAAAAAGGTTGTGAGGCATGAAAAAATAAATTACTTTTTAAATACATTACTGGAATGCCAGTCAAAATCAAGTATAAGAAAAACAAGCAGCACTCAGCTCAAACCACTTCTTGCACTGCAGTTCTAATTATAATTTATATTCAGCTTTATTAAAGTACCAAGTAACACGCTGAAAGTAGAAATCTCTGTGATGCCCCCACTTGTAAAAATGTTTCTTATCCAAAAAAGACCTGTTGCCTGACAACTATCTACTTGTTTCATGGGGAAAACATGATCAAAGTAAAAAATGAAAAGCAAACAAGCTCAAGATACATTGCTTAAAGGATTACTGTACAGGTTATGGACCACACAATTGGCATTCTGTTTAGTTTACAGGTAAAGCTTTCAGAGATGACTGGGAGTCTCCAACAAGTGTAATGAGCTTCTTAAAATAATGTAATCCTGTCCTTTATTACAAATACTGTCATATGCATTTCAATACCCAAGGCTTATACATTATCTAGTTAAGTATTCTCTACATGGCAACAACAGAAAGACTTTCAATGTTGGCAATTCTTTAACAGTATGCTTATTAAAGCTTACTTGCATCTTACAATCTCAGACAAGCTTACCTGATGGTCATTAAAGTATTGTTACTTAAACACAGAGCAACAGGCACTTTGAGTAATAAGCATAAATCAACAGTACAAAAATATGACAGAAACCAGACCATTCTGCAAAATCAAGGACAGATGAAAAGCCACTGTAGTACTTGTGTCTACCTTGGATGGGGGGATACTCTGCACATCCACATTGCATAACTACTCCTT
Organism: Protopterus annectens; assembly: GCF_019279795.1. NCBI lineage: Eukaryota > Metazoa > Chordata > Ceratodontiformes > Protopteridae > Protopterus > Protopterus annectens. The sequence continues at coordinate 1,616,340,051 of NC_056744.1, read as the reverse complement.
GCCTTGCTTCGACACATCCAGAGTCACTACATGGGGGAGTGGGGTGCAACAAGTATGTCACAATTTGAAATGTCTCTGGCTGACCGTGATGGCCCTGACACATTTGTCATACCTCTCAACCTCAGAGCTAGAAATCTGGACAAAGTCATACATAGAAGTGGGACAAAGGCCCAAAAATAAAAACAATTTTTAAATATTTCTCTTATAAACTTGGAAAGATAATAGAATAGGTCTTGCATTAGTATGAATTTTCTGAAGGATATGAAATCTGAAACTCAAATGTCTGTCATTATTTTCTAACTTCAGTCTTTAATGATTTGTCACTAATTTGCCAAAAAAACCACAATTTTATAAAAATGGACCAAAAATGTGATGCAAAAATATAAAATAGCCACACAATACAGCTGGGAACCTGTCAAAAAGGGACACTTTAATATTAGTACTGCTAACTTGAGCAGCTGACAAAATAAAAGAATCTACATGCATTTCTGAAATAAAAGTAATATATAACTCTGATTATTACAGTTATTTCTTAATTGTAAACCCTCCATGTTTTCTTCCAAAATTGCTATTTTGTTGAGGGATTATTAGGAGGAAGAGCAACATTTTGAGCCAAAATTTGGGACAGTTGAGAGGTTTGGCTATGCCTAATTCTATAAAGCAATTTATTTGCATGTACCTCTCAACCTGTTAATGCAATAAATCTGGACAAGGCCAAATATATTGGGGGAACATATAAACAGTACTTAAAATTGCTCTTGTATAAACTGAGACAGTTGATAGAACAACAGGTCTTACTTTAGCATGCATTTTTCTGAAGGTTATGAAGTCTGAAACTCAGTTTGTCATTATTTAGTGACTTAATTCCTAAATAATTTGCCAGAAAACCACAACTTTTATGAGGAACAAACCAAAAATAAGAAGCAAAAATCTATTCATTCTTTGAAAATCTGGACAGTTGGGAGGTATAGTTCAGCTGGGGCTGTCTTTAAGTTTGCCGCCCTTCCCCCTCACAAAATCATGGTCGAATGGAGCCTCCCCCCTACAGCCATTCCAATGATCCATTACTTGGCTATTTCACTCCATTTACCATAAACACTAATGTGCATACTGCTTTACTTCTATGATGATTTGGGCTTCATTTGAAAGTTTTATTTTGCATTCTACAGCACAAACATTAAGACATCTGCTAAACAAAGCAATCCAGTCTCACAATGAAAACAGACTTGGCATTAAAACATCTCTGCCCTTGAAATTCACATTCATTGAAACAGCATTGCAACCCACATTCAAAATACATTTTGCCAGTGGTAGATAAAGATTAATTCTGGGCTGTTTTCAAATCATAGGCCCTTGCATATGAAACATACATGTGCTCTTTGATACACCTTCCTATTGTTTTGAACATTTTTCCAGTAAACAATGAAACAAAACGCATGCACCAATAATGACAAAACTGCCCAATTCAGAACATTTTTCCAGTAAACAATGAAACAAAATGCATGTACCCATTATGACAAAACTGCCCAGTTCAGAACATTTCCCTCATAAAAGGCTACTCAGACTTCTACAGTCCACCATTATCAGTAAATATACACAATTCTACAGTCCACTATTACCAGTAAATATGCACAATTCTACAGTCCACCATTATCAGTAAATATGCGCAATCTCTGAAGAAGTAAAAGTCATCTAAATAATTCCACATTAAAGAAATCTGTAACTAATGAAGAGGTTGCTGCTAGCAAACACGTTCATATTTCATGGTTTAATCGAAAAATAAAGTGTCTGTTGCCCCTGAGGAATAAATTGCCTATATTACATTAAAAAATGATAAGCTAGTAATATTGCAATAGGAAATGGATGACAAACTGATAACAGGTTCATAGTTAGTATCTTAACTTTCTCAGTACGGCAGCATACACCCCGTGTGGAAGTAGAACCCACAGCCTTCTGCATCAAAAGGCAAGTACACAACCTGTTGTGCTATTAACAATGCGAGCAGACTTACCATAAGCAGCACTAAGCTTCTTTTCCCCTGCAGCTTTCAGCTCCTTGTAAAATCTGCTCAATACTCAACTGCATCTCAACTTCGCAGCATAAGAAATCTGGGAAAATCCAAAATTTATTGGGGGGGGGGGTCAAAAGTCCAAAAACCAGGGACACATTAAACATTGCTTATATAATCTTGGAAAGTTGCTAGAATAAAATGCTGTGTCACCACCATACATTTTACTGCCAAGGTCCCTGTGCAAAACAGTCAGAACAACATATCACTATGCCATATCAGCTGCTTTGTGAAAGAGAGGAAGACTGAAACTTAAATGGCTATCATTTAATGAATTCAGTTCTCACCATAGCTGTCAACCTCCTAGCACAAAACACCTGGACAAACCCAGTAATGAGGGAATACAGCCCTCAAACATATTCAGTGAATTCAGTTCTTCCCATAGCTGTCAACCTTAGCACAAAAACCTGGACGAAGCCAATAATGAGGGAATACATGCCCAAAAATAGGGACAAATTTCAAATATTCATATTATAAACCACAGATATTATGAGGAACAGAACAGATCAATTATGAGGCATAAATCTGCAAATTTTTTTACAAATGGTGGTTGGTAGGGAGTTCAGGCCCTTAACACCTGCATACAGGGTTCAAACCTGAGGTATTCCCTACCACACCACCATGAGTTTGCTCTAGCCACCAGTATATAGCAACTGGGGCATTTTACACACACACACAAACACACACACACACACACACACACACACACACACACACACACACACACACACACACACACACACACACACACACTCTCACACACACACACACACACACACACACACACACACGTCCCTTGGTCCAGCCTGCTGCTGCAGTCCAGAGTGCCTCCATTTCATGACATCACAGACTGCTGGGCATCTTGGAGCCTTTCCCCCTATCTAGACTGCTGAGAAAGCAGTCTGAGAGCATGCACTGCAGTCCTGTAGCATGAGCTGCCCCTGCTGCTGGCAAAGGCTCTTGCCCCCTATAGTGCCTTTTTTAGGCAAGGTCTCTAAAACAACATTACCAACTTGAAATTAACCAATCAGAACAAAATAAAGGTCATGCTGCTAAATGCTAGGAGCTTAAACAAAAAACTGCACTGCCTGGAAGCACTTCTATCATTATAAGATGTAGATGTCTGTGCAGTCACAGAAACCTAATTCAAGACCTCAGAGAGTATCTCAGCCTTGCAAGGCTACAATGCTTTCCACACCTTTAGATCACAAAATGAACGTGGGAAAACCTAAGGAAGCGGTACTTCAGTCTATATTAGAGATAAATTCACCTCCTCTCTAGTTAGACTGGACAACTCCATGGAGTTATTCCAGGTCCAGGTTACGGTGCATAAGACCCACATTCAAGTCATAGTCAGGTATAGATACCCCTCCATGGGTCACAATGCCCACAAAGCCTACTTGACCAAATTGGAGACAGTCCAAATTTTACAAAACACATTGGTTATGGGGGATTTCAATTATCCCACTATCAAGAGGGAAACCTATGCTAGCCCTAACTCGCTAGCACAAAAGTTCCTTGACTTTGTGAATTCAAATGCCCTGGAGCAAACTGTCCATACCCCAACAAGGGGACAAACACTCTGGATCTGTTCCTCACCAACATGTCAACAGATGCACTGCCCCAACTGTCGGAAACTCATTAGTTAAAACTGAGCACAAATCAGTAACGTTCAAGCTGGTACTAACACCAGAACTCACAAAGGGTGAAACAGACTAAGAAACTTCACCAAGACAAACTATACCCTCCTAAGTCAAGGCATAAATGCATTCCAAGCCCCACCCCAAGCTGGAAATGGTAACTATGCTGAAGCTTACACTAAAGCCCTGTACAATCACTTGCATAAGTGTATAAACTCAGCCATACCAGAAAGAATCAAAGCCAGAGCCCAAAGTGAAAACAAGCTGCCATGGTGGACATCCAGCATCAACAAACTTAACAATAAATACAGAAAGCTACTGCCCAAAAATAAAGGTAAGGCCCCAAAAATGGAAAAGCACTCTCCTCAGCCTCAACAGGCAAGTAAGACAACTTGTCAAATACTTCAAGGGCTCCTTTGAGAGGAACTTAGCAAGTACAGCCAAGGATAACCACAAGGCCTTTTACAGCTACATATGTAACCTAAAGGGTAGGACCGAAGCATGTGCAGAACTAGTGGCCAATGGTATCACACACACTGACCCCACAGAGATAGCAAACCTTCTAGTGCATAGGTTTGGTGAAAATGTCACTCCCTTATCCCCTCCTAACTTACAACAAACCTTTCCCCAAACCCCCATCCCACCATACATATCTGAAAAGCAGATCCTCAAAGCCTCATCTAAGGCCAAAAACACAGCCTCTACAGTACCAGATGACATCCCAGGCTGTCTTCTAAACAGGCTAAAACATGAACTAGCATCACCACTAAGTACCCTTTTCAATCATAGCCTAATCACAGGCTTTCTTCCTGTGGAATGGAGAACAGCAACAGTTATTCCCCTCCACAAAGGTGGCCTAGCAACAGACCTGGGGAATTACAGACCCGTAAGCCTGACCAGCCTCACCTGTAAGGCCATGGAATGTATCATTATGGACCTCATAAATAAAGTCATGCAAACCCTGGATTCTACCAAATTTGGTTTCGTGAATGGAAGATCCTGCCTGTTAAATCTGGTGGATTTCTTTGAAAATGTGACCAAGGCCATTGGCGACAGCAAATATGTGCACACAGCATAACTCGACCTGGCAAAGGCTTTTGACATGATCCCACATTCAGGCATTACCGATAAACTTAGCAAATGAATATAAACTCTTGGATTCTTAGATGGGTTGCTAAATGGCTCACAAACTGGACACACACTATCAAAGTAGGTGACTCTACATTAACTAGCAGACCTGTTACCACTGGGGTACCACAGGAGTCAGTGCTGGGCCCCCTACTGTTTGGTATATACTTCTCAGAAGTAGAGGGTCAAAACTAAGGGGTTGTGGCTGACCAGGTTTGCAGACGACTGCAAACTAGGTGCAATCACTGAATCCCCAAATGATTTCAGTATACTCCAGAAAGGTCTCATGCAGACCAGTGACTGGTGTATTAGTCACAGTCTCAAACTGAATGCAAAGAAATGCATCATCATCATTCCCTCTAGCACAATCAATGTCCCTCACACTAGCAAACCAACAACAACACCGCAAGTACCCTTGAAGTGGTAAGGGACCTGGAATCACTAGTTGACTGCAACCTTAACTTCAACCACCATGTGTCTACAGTAGTAAGAAAAACTTACTATGTAGCACACTTGATTACTAAAGGTATTGCCTTGAGAGCAAAAGAGGTTATAACCCCCCTCCCATACTCGGCACATATCCAGCCCATAAATGAATATAACACCCCGTTTGGCATGTACCATACTAAGCACCTGCAGCAATTTGAGAGACCTCAGAGGTTCCTAACAAAGAAGATCAAGGGGTTCCAGCATGTGCCTTACACAGACTGACTAAAGTCCCAGTCACTATACTCCATGTCATATACACTTCTTAGGGGAGACTTATGTCTGACTTACAGAGCAATTCAAACCCAAACCTAATAAACTTGCTGCATATCCGTAAATCAAACAGAACTAAGGTTACCCATTCCAGGGACCTAAATATGACCTGCTACTTAAATAGGACATGATGGAGGGACCGATTTATCTTCCAGCAACTGCTGCATCATTGGAACAGGCTACCAATTCATGTGAAACAGGGCACCTCTAAGACACTGTTCAAGAGGAACCTGGACGAGTGGATGGGGCACCAAAGAGTCTTACCAGGGATACAGCCCACAACCTACCTGGATATGGGCAGTCATCACTAAATGCAATCTTGCGTACTGACTAGCATTTCTATGGTATTACATTGGGATAAAATGACTAGGCTTAAAATGACCTCTGGGTCGACAGCCTAGTAATCTGCTATGATCCTATGAACATGGACAGGAATGCATTACCTCCCATTACTTAAACCATAAGAAGTATGAAACTGTAATGTCTGGCATTGGTGATTGACTAATCTTCAGTGATTTACCAGTAAATCAAACATTCAGCAAGGGACAGAGCAGAACTATGCGGCAGAATCAAGGACAGTTAAGAGGCATGGGGGTTGCAATGTCTTGCATTCTATTTTTTCATCAAATTGAGGTGCATTCACTTAACAGAGTGACTGCAACTGCTGTGTGTGTGTGTGTGTGTGTGTGTGTGTGTGTGTGTGTGTGTGTGTGTGTGTGTGTGTGTGTGTGCGTGTGTCCAATTCACAGATAGCCAATTCTGTAAGTGTAATAATGCTATCCAGGTTGGGAGTTATCAGGGAATTAATGTCCTTCCAAGGATAGTAAGGCCCTCTGCCTGCGGCATTTGGTCTCGCAAAACTATAAGCATGTATTAACTGATAATGCCCACCCTGCAGGCAATACTGCTTGTATATTGCATGCATTGAAACTGTAAAACCATATTCCTGTTGAACTAATTAACTATTAATACACTGCTCTCACACAGAAACTAAAGCTAAGGAACCCAAACTGTACAACAAACTGGCATCAATTGCACTAAACAGATGTACTCCAACCATCTGCATACCAGTTTATATATGCAAATTACATAAATAATTGATTCACAGAGACTCACATCAGCAAAGAGATATGGAAAACTAAGTTCCAGTTTACAACAGCATCATTTATAAAAAAAAATAAACTTTATTTTAAATAATGGCATTGTATAATAGTAATAACCCATGTTTAGTTATTCATAATGGTCGTTTGCTCCTACTACCCTACCCCACCTCAAATTTTTGTTCTGAAACATGACTGCCAGCCTAAATTCATAGAGCTGGTCATAACTAAAGGGTTTGAGGCAACTGCTAGATGTTGCAACAATCAAGTAGAAAAAGCACTGCATCCTGAGCAATACAGAAAAAAAAAAAAACAACATGCTGATAAATCTATGTACTTAATTTTTTTAGGTTTTCAAAAAATGCATAGAAAGACCTCACAATCATCTAGTCACACTGTTAACAGAAATAAAATGCCCACAGCAATATGAGTAATAAGAAAATATTAAAATGTGTCATTAACATCTTGCCTTTAGATTTTTTTTTTTTTTGCTGTCTGTGGGGTTAGACTTCACTTAACAGTGCAATGTGTCTGTCACACCAGTAGATTAAGCTCTGACTGCAGCCCTGCTGACCTAGTTTGACTAGCAATTCAAAGCACTGGAGGAGCTGTCGAGTGGGGGGGGGAGTCAAGGTCAAGTCACCCATCCTAGAGAAGTATAGGTGCCATCTGGCAAAGATTGAAATATAAAACAAGCAACAAGAAAGGGACAGAGGATGGCTGCTTTGGTCCTTCAGGCAGCAAATATCACTGTATTTAGATGCTGAACTGCAAGCCCAACGTTAGAAGTGCAGCCTTCATCTGTCATTGAGGGAAGTCAAGCTTCCTACCCCTTTTCGGATGGATATCTGTGGTCTAACATTCTCATCTCCCTCTCTTGGTGAGCTAAAGATGCCAAGGAGAAGAAGAATGAATGGACTACCAGGGAACAGGGGTCAATGATCACACAGAACGAAAGGAAAACTGCCTAGAAAAAATCTGTTGTAATACTGAGACTGCTAATAGTAACAAATAAAAAGGTTTCTGAAACACCTCATTATAAACTGATGAAGCTGAGGTGCCACTTCTTAAATAAAAGTGTATTTAATCCACCTGTAAGATTAGCACTGCACTTAATAATGGTGTTGATATACTGTGTAGTTGGAAAGCATGCCAACCATTTTGTAAGAGTGATCAGCTGCATGACTTCAGTAAACAAGCAATGCGTTTGGCATAGTGGTATAAAGCCTCAGTTATGACCCAGGTAACCCCAACTCATTTAGCAGCTCAGGCATTGAAGGAGCTGACATGGGGGTAGTAGGAGAGGAGGGGTGGGGCAAGGCCATGTTAGCCCACCTCTCTCTCTAGAGGGATGCATGGGGAGTACATATCCAAGTACACTCTCTACATGAGTTGGTGCTGTCTCAAAGGGGTGGGGCCAGCTGAATATATCACACTTCACAAAGGCTACAGCACACCAATCCTTGCATGGCGACAGGCATGTAGAGCCTGCCAGTAAAATGTGATCTCCAGAACAGATGACAGCACTACACTCCAAGCTCATTAAACCCTCAACCCACAGTAACATATGAGTCAAAGGGGTCTCACCCCACGAAAATTAGTGGGTCTGTACTGCAGCTGGGGCCTTGATGGTCAGTCTCTATGAAAACAGAGGAAAAAAAAGTCAGTGCTGTAATGAAGTGTATTTACTTGCTCAGTACATGTGGTCCAATATCATTGGTCACTGGTCAGTCTTCAACAAACAGATGTCCTACAGCTAATAAATCTATTGGAATCCAAGGGTGATAGTAAGACTTTCTCTTCCTTTTTTCATGGTGTACATTTCTAAGCAATTACTTAACACCCGGCATTCAGGGCAGCCTTTGAGATGGACACAGACTGCATGCCTCTCTGCTTAATCAGCATTTACTTTATACTGTGCAACATGTACACTGAAAATCAGGAAGAAGCATTACAGCTCTTACAGCTGTGCACCTTTATAACCACCCCCATTTTAAAAGTTAAAGCTTCCTACTTCATTCTGAGGTAGACCAGCATAGATGATGACCCAGTGAACCTGACTTTTATTAGCAGCTTGTGCAGTTGACAGTACTGGCAAAGGAGAATGTGCGAGTCCTTTCTGGAGGAAGGACAATGTACAGAAGGATGTGTACAGCCATAATCCCTAAAAGGAAGGATATTGTACTAAACATTAAAACAGGGCCTGGTAGAGGTTGGGGGGACCCGGCCACAATATTAAATTAAAAAAGAAAAGAGAAATTTACTACTTTGTTCAGAATCCATGTACTGTTGTTTTAATAGTTAAAGAAAAAAGCAAGAAATTTTTTCTTGCTTTGTCCACTTCCATGTCCTGCTTCCTGCTTTCAGACAATGAGACAGGAGCAAACAACTACGTATGCAGACATGATGTGAGATTTGATTTCACAGAGGAAAAAAAAAAGAGATGGCAACAAAATAAAGGATTTGTTATGAGATGTACTGATTAGTTTCAGAAGAACAGGCAGGTGTTTACACCAGAGAGTGCAGCATTTCAGGTACAAGCTTTAAAGAAGGGAAAGCATTTATTTAATTTCACAGCAGAATGCAGTGTATGCATGTGTGTGACCAAACAGTAAACCTTTTTCTGTGACTGGTGAGTAAAGTGTTTTCATGCAGGTATGAACAGTCACAGAAGACAGGTGTTTACACCGTATGATTTATTTAATTTCACAGCAGAAGGGAGCGTGTGTGACCAAACAAGGTACAAGCTTTTAACCAGAATGGTGTGTGTGTGTGTGTGTGTGTGTGTGTGTGTGTGTGTGTGTGTGTGTGTGTGTGTGTGTGTGTGTGTGTGTGTGTGTGTGTGTGTGTGTAATGCAGTAGTTAGGGAGGACAGTTTACTTAAGTGACTTATTAAAGTTCAGACTCTCTGCCTTGACCACAGGAGGCAAGAGCTGTAACATTGTACACAAACTGACACTATCTTTTTTCCCTTTGGTAAATCACTGAAGATTACAGTCAGTGTCAGTCTTTAGAGCTTCACAACATACATGATGATGCAAAACCTGTTGTGATAATTTCTCCACTTTTGCAGAACCTCTCTGATTTTGCCTCACAGTTCTGCCCTGTCCTAAATCAAGTTACTTAACCAGACAGTGCTTTGGGGCAACTGGAACTTTGGGCTAGGTGTCCCAAAGGTCCCCTAGACTGCAAGCCTAATAAATAGTACCTATGAGCCAGAGTAGTTATGGTGTAAATAAAGGAAGGAAACTGATTGTAGTAAACTGGGGAATCATTATACGAGCCATGTTCTTTGGATGTTTTCCTTGGTTTCCTTAATGTTGACAGTGTGTTTACTATTTAGATATATTTTAATTGTAAATACATTTTTAATCTAGATTGTTTTTTGCAAGCACAGAGGTGTGAAAAGCATCATTTGGGGTACAATAGTTTGTCTAATACTTGGTGCAAGTTATGAGCTGTTAAAAGAGCTGCTTCCTCTAGTATATGGTTTGTTTCCCCCTGCCTTCATTTGCCTTCTTTGACTCTGCCAAGTTACTTCAGACAGTAGTTCTGGACTGCTCCTGAAAATGGACACATGTCCAGTGGGCTGTCCTACCTGTTAGCAAATGCATTATACAGTTTGTGTTTTGAATTCAGTAGCGCAGCAGTAGTGTTGTTGCCTTGCAGCAACAGGTTCTCTGGTTTGATTCTTGGCTGGAGTGCCTTCTGTGTGGAGTCTGCATACTCTCCCTGCGTTTGTGTGGGTTTTCTCCAGGTAGTCTGTTTTCCTCCCTTGTTACAAAGACACGTATCTGGAGCATTTCTCCCGGGGCCTCTGCGGAAATTTGGCTTCATTCCAAGTCAGACTTTCCTGGTAAACAATCTAACTTTTGAGTACCTGCTATAAGTAAGTCTCCTTCAGACCATGTACTAGGATGTTCTCATGAACTAGAATTGCTGCAGGTAACTCTCCTTCATCAGGCAGTGTACCAAGATGTTCTGATGTATATGTTTTGACTAACAGCCTGAAATATCTGAGATAAGTACTTTTTGCATTTATATAGTGTTACTGTGTCAGCACTTATTTCTGGCATTCTTGTAATCTGTTGGGAATGTTTTGGTTTTCAGTCTAGTGGCACTAGAGAGAAACCAAGTCATTTCTAGGTTTGTAATTGCTAAACAACCTTACAGTATCTTCTTCTATTATTGGCCAGAGGGCTGTTTGAATGTTTTCTTGAATTTTACTGCATGTATACGTTAACTGTATTTGCACAGAATTGCTAAGAACACATCAGTGATCAACTGTATCCTGGATAGAAGCTGAGCCTTGGAAAGTTAAACTTTCCATATAAAACCAACCCCAAAAACTCCTTGTATACTTAGTACTCAGTAATTGTGCGATGAGTCCCTGGTTTGCATGAAGAAGCACATTGTCTTTCATATGCTCACTTAGATTCTTATTTCTACCCAGATTGTTAACCTACTCTAAACCCCAGTGAAACCATTCCCAGAACCATGGACATGCACTTTCCAACCACCTCTGAAGGTAGTTTAGTTGAAATGGGCAACCTGAGAAAATGTACCAACTGTCTCATGTTTGCCAATAACCATCTACTAATTAAATGTACTGACACAATGTGTGAGAAATATAATTATGTAATGACTCTGGAGGCAAAGCTCTCACATATGACTACCACATTTAGCAAGCAGGCTGTCAGTAACCCACAACACCACACTATACCTGTCTCACTCAATACAGACCAAGCACATAGACCGTCTAATGCTGAGGCTCTTAAAAGTAACCTACCTAAACCACAAAGGCCTCCTAAATGTAACCCAAGAAACAAGTACTCTCAGCAAACTCACAAACACTCGACTCAGAGAGCACCAATCATGAAAGATGCATCTAAAACTCACAATGCCTCAATTCAAAAGCCCATAAGGCAAATCTCCATGCCATTAAGCATCCTAGTCATGGGTGACTCCATAGTGAGACACACTACTAAACCACTGACCAAGCTAATCAAGGACAGGGTTACAGTCAGCTGCCTATCAGGAGCCAGGATTGGCCACATCACACATATGCACTCAAGTCCTTGCACCACAGAGCCACAGTATATGAGGGATTACATTACTTGAGATGTACCTCCCTGAACGATATGAAGACAGGCATGATGGAACTCCTGTAATATGTGTCAGAGGAAGGTATGAACTTAGCCTTGAGCAGCATTTTTCCAGCACTGAGAATGACACCACAATATAAAAAAAGATTACAATTTCAGCAAATGGCATAGCTTCGAGTGTCATAGAAATCAACCTAGGAGGAGATGGCTGACAGTTCTAACTACTCTGCCAGAGATCGCCTGCACCTATCTTTCCAAAACCGTACACACTCCCATAGTGCCATTTTCTAGGCAATGTCAGTCTCCTAAACCAACCAACATAACAAAACAGAATCCAGATAACATAAAGGCTTTGCTGTTCATTGTTACAAGTGCCTTAACAAAAAACTCCACTCCTTAGGGGCAGTCTTACCCTGGAGTTCATCAATATATGCACTGTCACAGAGACCTGGTTCAATAGTACTCCATCAGTGCAAGGCTTCAATGCTTACCATGCACTCAGGTCCACCACTATAGATGAAAGCACTAAAGGTTGAGGTGCCTTTATATTAAAGTACCACCTTCAGACTCATTAGACAGGGTAATGACCTGGAACTCCTCTCTGTCCAAACTGCCATTAATAAAACCCTGAATCACAGCATAGCCAACAATAGGACCCTCTTTTTGTCCCCCTTGGCCCAAACCTTCCAAGTGTGGGGTCCCTACTCATCCAGTCAAACACCATTCTCCTGCGGGACTTTAACCACTTCTCTATAAATTGGGAGACTTATATGTATGCTCAGAGATTTTGAGACATTATTAAAACAAATTCTCTGGATGAGTTCGTGTGCATCCCAACTATGGGGGACAAAATCCTGGACTTGGTCCTTACCAATATGGGACAGCTCTGTTCTTTATCAGCTGCAACCATCTTCTTTGTAAAATCTGACCACAAATCAGTTACAATCACTGTAAGACTGAAGCTGGAAACATTTTATAACAATTCAGTATTCAAAGATTACTCTAAAACTATTCTATTAAAACTGAGTGATGACCTGGCTAAATGTAATATCATCTTTCAACCTGATGACCCCATTCTGTTTGCAGAATCCTTTACTGCCAAATTCTACACTCATGCAAATAAATAGCTTTGTAGATGCATGTGTCCCCCTCTAAAGTAAACACAATGTCAAGTTTAAAAATAAGCCCTATGGGGGAACCCAAATATAAACAGGTGCTACAGCAACATAAGAAAGTCACTGTATGTAAAATTAAATTTAACTTCCACCATGCCAAAAACACTCTTGATAAACTTAGCTGGGAGATCGAGTCCCCTGACCAACTCAACCAAAACCAGGTATGGTAAAATTAGCCATAAAGGCAGATGACAACCACACAATATTCTTTAACTATATTGGAACTCTCAAAAACAATGCCTAGTACTGAACAGTTCTAATAGTAGATAACACCATTTACTCAGACCAAGAGGACATAGCTAATCGGGTCTATATTACGATGTTGAAAGATGAGTCTGCCAAACACGTCTTAATAGACATGTAAATATCGACCTTTTCAAATGCCGAACAACCGCTTCAGCAAATTTTTTCCCAGGGGAATAAAAATCGCTCAACCATACACAAACAAACCAAACATTTAAAACCTACATAGTGGGGGCTATGCCCTCGACACCCCCCCAACTAAATATACCAACTCCGAGATTGCACTGCAGTAGGGAAAAGGGCAAATCCTCGATGACGTCAGAGCGATTTTTTTTCCCCTGGAAAAAAAATCTGTGAAGCGGCTGTTCAGCATTTGAAACAGTCGATATTTAAGTGCATTTAATTATTTTAAGAAATGCAGAGTGCAAATAGCAATGCTACAGGAGAGACACACTTGGAAAGAAATAAACATGTAAAACTGATAAAGAAAGGATTTCAGGATGGATATTCATCAGAGAATCAGGGACAATGAAAAAGGAAGTACTTATACTAATTGCCAGAGGAGCTCCAATAGTGATAGTAGAGGGAAAAAGTAATGACAGATTTGCGGTAGTAAGGGACTACTAGCAAGGGAGGAGGACTATGCTGGCATATATTTATATTCCACCTAAAACTGCTATTATGGAGCTTAAGAAACTTTTGGGAGAAATAATTAGCTTTTAGCCGGGAATATTTCTTTTAAGTGGGAACTGGAACTTGATTTGCAAAACTGAGGATGCATCTGGGGGACCTAGAAGGGAAAATAAACAAAGGATGATAGGTTTCTGAATAAATTTAAGAAAATATTTTGTATGAAAGACGTGAATTCAGTAGTAGGAACTTGGAGAAATGTACATATTCCACAAGGTACAATAATTGGGCTAGACTAGACAGAGATTAAGTTTAACAGGAGTGTGTGCTTTTAACTGAAAGCTTCAGCAAATATTTAATAACTACTTCAGATCATGAGCCTATAACTAAGATAAAAATGCAGGGTAATGAAGTACAAGTGAGACACTGCCATTTCCCCACCTACATTAAAAAAAAAAGAATTTAAGGAATGGGAGGAGGAAATTAATTGACAGTTATTGGGAAGGACAGAAATTTCTTATAAGTTATATCTACTAAGTTGGATAAAATGAAAGTGGAGTTTAAAAACAGGAGAGAAATAAAAGAAAAGAGATTTGATTGAGTAACAATAATTATTTTGAGGGGCTTACAAAAGTTAAAGTATTGTGGATAAAAGTGGATCTCACAGAACAAGAGAAGGCTGAAAGGTAGAGTGCTAAAGAGAAAATAAGGGGAGATGCATGAGTTTATAAAGATTGCTGTTAAGCAACTGTTTTTGATAACTCCAGAGCACAAAAACTTTTAGCATAACACCTTAGGCAACAGAAAGTAGAAAGGGTTGTTGCTAAACTTATGAAGCCTACAACAGGAAAACATAACCACAGATCCCATAGAGGTATTAGAGATATTCTGTAAATTATGTGAAAATTTGTACACAACAGATGAATGTGGAAATAAAAAAAGTACAAATGGAAATATTTATGGAAGACTAAAGTATTCCAAGGATAAAGGTGCAGGAGGCTTGACAATTAGCAGTAAAGAAAGGAGGAGATGAGATAAAAAAAAACAGTGATTTATAATAAAGCTGCAGGAATATCTCCAGGAATAGATGGTACTCCTATAGAAGCTAGGAAGGAAGAAAGTGATAAAGATCTGGAAGGTTTGGTTTAACAGTTTTTTAAAAGGAGGGAAAACACCAACATCCTGGAAGAAAGAGATGGAGGCTGTAATACCTAAAGATCATAAAGACCCATTAAACCCAGTTTCATATAGACCCATTTCAATTTTAAATCATGAGTATAAAGGGTTTATGTCTAGAATTGCTAGAAGAATGGCAAATGCGTTGCCCAAACTGATACATATAGTTTTGTATTGGGGGGGGGGGGCAAATATTTGACTACATTAATAAAACAACGATGATGCAGAGGGATGCAGAGTCTAAGAAAATACCACTTTTGTTGGTGAGTCTTGATCCAGAGAAAGCATTCAGCAGAGTAAGCTGGGATGTTATAAACAGGGCAGGGAGGTATTTGCATTCCCTAATACAATACAAAGGTTAATTAGGGGGGATACATAATGGATCAGAGGCAAGATTTAAAGTCAGAGCGTTCCTGTTTGATACGTTGTATCTGAACAGAGGAACCAGGCAGGGGTGTCCACTTTCCACTTTGTTATTTGCACTATATTTAGAGCTACTGGTAAAAAAATAAGGGTCTCAGAAATACAAGTATATCATTGGTATAAAGAAAAGATGGATTTATTTGCAGACAACATTATTTTGATTGTATACCTGATAAAACCACAAAATGACATCTCAGTGTTATGGAACATTCTGAGACAGTTTCAAGTCCTTTTCTGATATAAAATTAATGAAGACAAAACAAAGGGTACAGCTATAAACTATGTACCCACACATGAACTGGTTTAGCAATAACCATACTTATAGGGACAAGATAAAATATTTTTTTAGGAGTAAGGGTTAAAAGGGATTCTGTTATGGCAGCTACAGATACGAGGGAAGAGATTAAACAAAAGATCACACAAAAACCAAGAAAGCAGAAGCTCTCATTTATGAATATTGTATAGCAAGATACAAGCAGTGAAAATGTTTTAGTCCCCTTAGTTTGATATACAGCTCAGGCACATTTTTATAAACCAGAAGAGAAACTGTAGACAATAATAAACAGTTGAAGGATTTGATCTGGGAGGGGAAGAGGGCAAGGGTCAAGTGGTCATTGCAATAAAACAAGGTGGTTTAGGATAACCTGATTTGAAGGTGTACTTTAGATGTATACAGTTAATGCTCATATACATACAGGAAGAAAGCTATAATTCTAAGGAGAAAGGGATGATGATGAAGTAGGGGGTAAAATCAAGAAACAATGCGAGAGTGGGATTTTGGATGCAAATCCATAAATATCATGTCTAAAGGTGCAAAACAGCATTTTCTTTTCACATAAAAGTGTTCACATACGGCTTTATGCATTCAAACACTTTTCTGTATAAAAAGAAAAGTTTATTTTGCAGCCTTTAGAAAATGACAAAGTTTTAAGGATATCTTCCAAACGAGGATGCCTAAACATATGGAATCATTTTTACAGCATTAATATTAACGGCCAGCCAGGAGGTGTCTAGGTCATTCTGGGTTGCAGCTCTAATTATGCTAGACTAGTGTATGTAAGTAATACTGTACAAGTTAAGCAACTGACAAACTTTTAAATTAACAGTCTGTCTACAAAAACTATTAATTAATTTTTTGCCAGACTGTTAATTTAACAGTTTGGCAATTGCTTAACTAATACACAATTACTTACCTAAGCTAATCCAGCATAATTAGAGCCGGAACCCTGGAACTCAGAGTGACATAAATACCTCCCACCAGGCCATCCATTAATATTAATGCAGTAAACATGGCTCTATATGCTTAGTTTAGTCTCCCGAGTTTAGAAGATCTCTTTAAAACTTTGTAATTTTCTAAAGGCTGCAAAACAAACTTTTCCTTTTACACAGAAAAATGTTTGCATGCATAAAGATGCATGGGAACACTTTTTTTGCGTAAAGAAAATTTCATTTCACACCTTTAGACATGATCGTTGAAGAGAATAACAGACAAACAGATCACATTTGTAAAGAAGAAGAAAGCATTCCAAGAACTAAGCCAATACAAGTTTGGAGAAAGAAGATTCTGCCAACATGGATGAGTGCAATCAGGGGTACAAAGAACAGGTAAAAGGAGGATGGAATTTACTGCAGATAACTTGGAAAGGAACAAAGTATTGGAAGCAAATAACAAGAGAGAGCAAGACAAAGGTAACAGAGTGGGAAGAGGCCAAGAAGACATTTGGACTGCAGGCTAGAGAGTGCCTTCCCTGTCAGGGATTGATATCAAAGTAAAGGCAAACAGAAAGGGATACCGGAATCCTAAGTGAATGGCCTAATCTAGTAGAGGTTTTAGTTTAATCTAAAACAGAAGCCGCTGTTAGAAAGGGATAATTAGGAGGACATATAAAATGTGTTCCTATCAGCATTTTGAATGCTGAAAATGCCAAATTTAATTTAATCGAACTGAAATGTTCAAAATCTCAGAAGAGCAAACTGACGGAACATCGATTTCTTTCCCAGGGAAAGAAATCAGTGGACTGTCATCGGAGTTTACTATTTCATCCACTGTGGTGCAGTTTCGGAGTTGGTATATTTAAATAGGGGGGTGTGGGGGGTGAAGCCCCCCACTTTTGTCAGTGTTTAAAGTATTGACATTTTTTTTTTTGCACGGAACACCGATTTCTTTCCCTGGGAAAGAAATCAATGTTCTGTCAGTTCGCTCTTTTGAGATTTCGAACATTTCAGTTCGATTAAATTGCATTCGGCATTTTCAGCATTCAATATGCTGATATAGACCGTATAAAATAATGCACTACAAATATAGGAATCGATCAGAAGAGGTTAGAAAAGATTGGGAAGAGACAAATTATAAGCAATTTACAAGGAAACAATAGGAGTACATATGTATGGATCACAAATATTCAGCAGAATCTGGAAGATTTAGGATTTTTGCTTGGAAGTGTTTGCACCCCAAGTAGATTCCAAAGAATTTTTCCTTAGATAGATGGCAAATGTTAGAAGTGTGATGGGAAAGAAAGAGGTAACTGGGAACATGTCTGAGAATGTAAAGTGTTGGCAAACTTTACAATTCTCTACAGAGTATTCTGTTAGAATACTGGGTGAAGAAATGGGTGTAACCAAAGAAATGTTATTTTTAAACTGAGATATTGGATCTGAATTGCCTCAACATAGTAAAGTATTTTTTAAGTTTAATTCTGGTGGCTGACAAAAAAAATTACTAGAGAATGGAAATCAAAATCTAAACTGTGTGTGAAGTAGTGAATTTTGTAACAGACATACAAGAACTGCAAGTGGAATCTTTATAAAAGGGTGAGGGAAAATTATACAGAAAAAATGGAAATTGTGGGAACAATACATGCAGAATAATGTTTTGGAGGAGACTGAAATTTAAGTGAAGGCGGGATTTCATTATTTATGTAATGTTGGATTGATGCTAATTCTGTAAGATAAGATATATGATGTATAATGTCTGTAATTTTGAATATGTTAACATGACTTTTTAAAGTATATTTGCCTATAAGTGATAATTCGATAAAGGTGTTAAAGATTTGATACAAGTAGCTCTCCTTCAGACAGAGTATCAGGATGCATGCTGTATAAGAATTGCTATAGTTAACTCACTTTCAAACAGTGCATTATGATGTTTTGACATACAAGAATTGCTACAGGTAAGTCTTCTTCAAACAGTGTATCAGGGTGTTCTGATGATTATGTCATGAAAGTTTGAAAACTCAAAAGAAAGAGAGAAATGAATGACTCATAAGAGCAAATCATAAAACACTGAATAATTCTTTCCCACTGAAAAATCCCTACATCAGTAACACCCAGCTACAAAACCCAAGATGACATGTCACATTCATAGTGGTACTGTTAAGGAAAGGGTTAGGGGCAGGGTTAGCACACATATGCTAATCATAACCACAGCACTAACCATAACCATACACATTACATTACTGAAAGCCCTTTATCAGTACCACTAAACAAACAACAACAAAAAAAGAACACAGAACACCCGCAGCACAAAGCATGTACAACACCAAGTCTGTCCTTTTAACTAAATCTTATTCTAACACTACTAACACATAAATGCACATACATACCAATTGCTACAATACAGTCTTTCAAGCTTCACAACCACATTTTATTTGAACATTACATTCCAACTTACATACGCTATATTTTTCTTTTCTGCTTTTCTTGGTTAGGGGTCGCCACAGCGGAACTCCAATCCGCTAATGATTGGCAGTAGATTTTTATAGTGCTGAGTTGCCAGCCCAATGCTCAACCTTCAGCAAAGGCATGCCCATTCATGCTTGTCTTTCGAATGCCACTCGACTGCAGGGAGGACATGCAGACTCCACACAGAAAACACTCCAGCTGAGAATCGAACAGGAGAATCTCTTGCTAAAACTGAATTTAACCATATGCGATTCACACAAATGACCAATCATTTGTGTGTTCTCTCTTTTTTTTTTTGTATCTAGATGTTCTGATATACAAGACAGATATAGGTAATTCACCTTCTGAGAGTGTACCAAGATGTTCTAATGTTTAAGAATTGCTAAAGGTAATCACTTCCATTTTTTATGTGTGTTATAGGGATACTAAAGTAAACTGATGCCCATTTTAGCTTCTTTTTTTTTCTTCTTGTTTAGTTTTAAGAAATGCAGGCACTGCAATGTAAAAAAAGAAAAAAAAAAGCCTGGACAAAAGCATGTTTAAGACAAAAGGCTGTAATCTTGGGTTACTGAGGTGAAGGACGGGATACAAAAGCATAAAGATCATGATGTAAGTGAAACTGATATGCTTTTTATTACTTTTGCATGGGAGAATGACTAGATTAAGGCCCTTGGCTTGATCTAACAATGTGGTTTAAGTGGAAGCAAGTAAATACAAGAATACTGAATGTAAATGAAAAGCTTTCCTTTAGCAAAAAAAATGTCACACAAAACCTTGTAGCTGAAGGCAACTGTGTGTTTGGTTCTCATCTTTCTAAGGAGACAAGCTGATAAAAGGCAAAAAAAAAAAAAAACAATACTTTTTTTCTTTTGATGGCTAAAAGATAATGCTTTCTGAAAGCATTCAAAATGTTTTCTACATCAGGAGAGGAATAAAGATAAGACAAAATCAGACAGCACTTAGCGTAAGAAGAAGTGCAGGCTCTACCATGCATCTTAGCATAGATAACCTTAATTACAGGTCACTTAAAGCCTGTGAGTTTAGCTGTCAATATGGAAAAACTGTTTCTACTAGACGGGTTAAACTTCATTATTTGAAGGTGTACATAGTTTTATGTCTTTGCATTAAGTTAACAGGTTATGGGGGTGTTCTAGGGTGTGTCTGTTTGTTTTTTCTTGTTTGAGGGTTTTCATTAAAACAAAAACTCTTGTAAGGTATGGCATACGTTCAAATGGATATGACAAGCAACAACTGTATAAAAGATCAACCTGTCAAACAATAGTGTATGCATGTAACACAATGGAGGAAACTAGACATTTATGCATAACCAGTGGGAATAATAACCTCTTACCATAACACTTTCCGTATTATCTTGGAATGTTAATGGTCTCACAGGCATATCCAAAGAAGAAAGAGTAGTAAACTATACTAAGAAATGCAAAGTGCAAACAGCTATGTTACACGAGGCATATTTGGAAAGAAATGAGTGTGTGAATTTGATAAAGAAAGAATTTCAGGATGATTATTCAACAGAATATCTGGGACTAAAGAAAAAGAAAAGGGAAGTGCTTATATTAATTGCTAGAGGAGCTCCAATAGTGATAGAAGAGGGGGGAGGGATAATAACGGTAGATTTGTAGTAGTAAAAAGCTACTCGTAAGAGAGGAGGATTACACTAGCATCTATTTATATTCCACCTAAATAAAAGTGCTACAATACAGCTTAAAAAATTCTGGGAGAAAAAAGAATCAGCTTTCAGAAGGGAATATTATTTATAGGTGGGGACTGGAATTTGATTTATAACAGTAAGGATGTATCTGGGGGCCTAGGATGGGAAAATATGACAAAAGGGGGTAAGCTTTTTGAAGAAATTTATCAAAATATTTGGTACATAATATGTGAATTCAGTAGTAGGAGCTTATGAAGAATTTACATATTATTCCCCAAGGTACAAAATGGGGCTATGCTAGACAGAAATTACATTTCACAGGAACATGTGCATTTAATTGAAATTTTTGATACACATTCTATAACTATTTCAGATTACACACCGATAATAACTAAAATAAAAATGCAGGATAATGAAATAAAAATGAGACACTGGCACTTCTTCATCTGTCTGTAAACAGAGATGAACGTAATGAATGGGTAGTGGAAATTATTCAGGAGTTATTAGAGAAGATAGAAATTTCTTCAGAAAATATAGCTAAGGAGTGGGATAAAATGAAAGTGGAGTTTAAAAATTTGGTAGAAATAAAAGAAAAAGGTTAAGAAGCAACAGAATGATTTAGAGGGACTAATAAAAGTTAAAGGACTGCAGAATAGGAGGAATTTCACAAAACAAGAAGAGGTACAACTGTGGAGTGCTAAAGAGAAACTAGGGAAATACCTGGATAATATGTGAGAGTTTAGAAAGATTGCTATTAAGCAATTATTTTTAATAAAAACTCCACAGCATAAAAGTTTTTAGCACAACAGCACAGGCAACAGAAAGTAGAAAGGGATGCTGCCAAGCTTAGGGAGCCTATAACATGGAAAATAATCAGAGATCCTGTAGAGGTATTGGAAATATTTTAGAAATTGTATTAAAATTTACAAAGTACAGAAATGTGGAAATCAAGAAAAAGTACAAATGGAAATGTTTATGGAAGAATGAAATATGCCAAGGTTAGAGGTATGTGAAACTCAATTAATAGTTAGAACTGGAGGAGATAAGATAAAAATGGTGATGTATAACCAGTCTAAAGGAAAGTCACCAGGAATAGATGGTATTCCTGTGGAAGTTTGGAAGCTAGGAGGGAAAAAGTGATAAAGATCTGGAAGGTTTTGTTTAACAGTATTTTAAAAAAGAGGAGAAACACCAACATTCTAGAAGAAAGCTGTGGTGACTAATACCTAAAGATGGTAAAGATGCATCAATCCCAGCTTCAAACAGGCCAATTCTGATTCTAAATCATGATTATAAAATGTTTACATCTTTAATGGCTAAAAGACGGCAATGGTTACACCAAAAAGTACAGTTGTGTACACTTACCATAAATGTAGATGTTCGAGTGTCTTTACTGTTGCAGTCCTAACAAATGGGTACTCCAGCTCCCGGTAGACCACAGTCGGCCAGAATACCAAAGTCCTTGGTATATGACATCGGCTGTCTTTGGTTATAAGCCTGATGTCAGGACGTCAGGTATAAAGGAAGGCAGCCGACACCATTTCCTCAGTTTTTCTTGCCTTAACTGTCAGGAGCCCCCCAAAGAAGGCTAGATCAGGAAAAGAAAATCCCTGGAAACATACCATCCAGAAAAGAAAAATCCAGTCTGTGCCCTAGGAAAAGGGGGGGGGGGACCAGGACTGTAACAGTGAAGACACTCAAACATCTACATTTATGGTAAGTGTACACATCTGTACTATGTTCATCGTGCTTCACTACTGCAGTCCTAACAAATGGGTTGATTCCCAAAGCCCAGAAAAAAAAACAAAAGGGAGGAGGAATGCCCACTGTTTAAGGGTTGGTAAGGATGCCTTGCAACACTGCAGTGGCAAAACCAGCCCTGGACTTAGAAAACAAGGGTAAATTGTAATGCTTTGTGAAAGTGTGAACAGAAGTCCAAGTAGCTGCTTCCAGGATGTCCTTAGTAGGTACACTCCTTAAAAAAGCTGCTGAGATAAAAGCTGCTCTAGTAGAATGAGTCCTAATACTCTGTGGAGGAACCTTGCCATGCTGTAAGTAACAAAAATGAATACAATGAGAAATCCATTTAGAAATGGTCTGTTTATAAATAGCTTTGCCCAAACTGACTAACAACTGATCCGACTTCTGAAAGGTTTTAGTCCTGTCCAGGTAAAATCTAAGCTGTCTATGCACATCAAGGGAGTGCAGTAGCCTTTCCCCTTTATTCTGAAGTTTAGGAAATAAGGTAGGCAGGTGGATAGACTGGTTAAGAGTCAGGCTAGAAACCACCTTAGGCATAAAGGAGGGATTAGTTTTAAGAGAAACCCAATCTGAATGGAAGATTATAAAAGGCTCTACTGCCATTAAGGCCTGAAGCTCAGAAACTCTTCTAGCTGAAGTAATGGCCAAGAGAAAAGCAGTTTTCCAGGAGAAAAACTTTAAATCTGCTGAGGCAGCTGGTTCAAAAGGAGGCAGAGTAAGTTTCTCAAGCACGAAATTAAGATCCCAAGCAGGAGCAGATGCCCTTCTGGGAGGTTTTAAATTGCTAGCTCCCCTGAGGAACTGTTTCATCAAAGGATGTGAGAAAATGGGTTGTTCAAAGGAACAATAAGCAGAAACTGCTGAAGCATGAATCTTGATTGAAGAAAAGGAAAGTCCACCATTAAGCAAGCCTGCTAGTTAATCAAGAATAAGAGGAAGACTTGGTTGAGAAGAGTCTTCCCCTCTAACCTGCATCCAAATGCCGAATCTTTTCTATTTATCTGCGTAAGATTTCTTAGTGCTAGGCCTCCTGGCCTCACAAAGAACCTTAACCACCTGTTGGGAAAGCTTTAAATTATGAGCCAGGCTGCCAAATGCAGAGTCTGAAGATGAGGATGAAGAAATATTCCTCCTTCCTGGACCAAGAGATCTGGTATCAGGGGAAGATGCCAAGGTTGAGAATGGGAAAGACTGAGAAGTAGTAGATACCAATGTTTCCTGGGCCAGTCTGGAGCTATGATAATTGTCCTTGTTTTTTTGCCCCTTACCTTTAACAGCACTCTGGGAAGAAGATGCAGAGGAGGGAAGGCATAAATTGAGAGCTGTGTCCAGGGGAAGGGCAGAGCATACACTCTCCAGGCCTTGTTGTGATGTTCCCTGGGGCAAAAGGTTGGAAGAAGGTGGTTGGTCAGGGATGAGAAGAGATCCACTTGGGGAGTGCCCCAATGCTGAATGATGCAATAGAAGATGGTCTTGTTCAGTTGCCACTCATGACGATCCAAGATCTGCCTGCTCAACTGGTCTGCCAAGGCGCTGAGCCCTCCTGGAAGAAACTGAAATATCCAATGTAGTCCCATGGAAGCTGCTATGGACCATAGTATCATGCTTTATCTGTACAGGGGGTAAGAGTGAGTCCCACCCTGTTTGTTAACGTACCACATGACTGTGGTGTTGTCTGCCCTGACTAGAAGAGTTCCAGGAGAGATTAGATGCTTGAAAGCCAGCAAAGCATGCTGGACTGCTATCAATTCCTTCAGATTTATGTGCAGGTGAATATGCTGATTGCTCCAAGTCCCCTGTATGCATCTGCCCTCTAGATGTGCTCCCCAAGTGTAGTCTGAGGCATCTGTGATTAGAGTCTGTCTGGCAGGAGGTGGACGAAAAAGTAGGCCTTTGTTCTGTGAACAGGCTGTCACCCACCAAAGAAATTCCGTCTGCACACAGGGAATCACAGGAAGAATCAAGCCCAAATCCTGTGTGTGTTAACACCAAAGGTTCTTGAGGTACCATTGTATTTTCCTCATATGCAGTCAGGCATATGGAATCATCAGAATACAAGAAGCCATGAATCCCAGGGCTTGCAGTAATTGCCTTGCACTGAGCTGGGTCATGCTTGCCAAATTCTTGAAGTAAGTAGAAAGATCCATTTGTTTCTCTTGAGGGAGGAATACCATCTGGGCGGCTGTGTTCAGACTCACTCCCAGGAATACAATCTCCCTGGTGGGTACCAATTTTGACTTCTTTTCATTGACAGTGTAGCCCAAAGAGGTGAGAAAGGTCTTTACAAAGTCCAAATCATTTACAAGTTGCTCTGGAGAGTTTGCTTGAATGAGACAGTCATCCGAGTAAGGGTAAATTTGTATGCTTCTCTGCCTGCAAAAAGCAATGACTGGTGCCAGGCATTTCGTAAAAACTCTGAGAGCAGTAGATAAGCCAAAGGGCAGTGCAGAGAACTGGAAGTGTCGCTTTCCAGCCCTGAAGCGAAGGAACTGCCAGCATCTTTCCCTTATTGGGATGTGCAGATAAGCTTCTTTGAGATACAAATTCACCAGTCAGGCATCCTTGGCCAGCATTGGCAGCAACTGCTGAAGAGTGAGCATTTTGAACTTGGGATCACCAGAAAGGTGTTCAGTATGGACAAATCCAGAATAGGGCACCAGGTGCCCCCTTTTTTGGGAACCAGGAAAAGTCTTGAGTAGAAACCCTGGCCTATCTGTAGTGCAGAGACTGGCTCTATTGCTCCCAGGTTTAGCAAAGAAGAAACTTGCTTTTCTGCTTCTGCCCTTTGACCTGGGGGGAATGTCTGGGTATCCTTGGTGGACATGAAAGGTGTGAAAGAATAACTTGTAGCCTTGGGATACTATTTTGAGTACCCATTTGTCATCTGTGATGGTGGACCAAACATCTGCAAAAATTGCTAACCTTCCCCCCCAAAAGAAATCATGGGCCAGCAGAGGCAGGCAGGCAGGGGAAGGCCTGAGTCATAGAGAATGCTTGCTTTGGGAAGGTTGCTTAGAACTCCCTGATTTTGAAGAGGAAGCATGCCATTGCTTAGCCCTTTGAGGGGTGGAAGTCTGTCCCCTAGAAGACTTGTAACCCCTAGACCTAGTGCGATCCTGTTAACTGGGATCAGGAAAAGTCCAATACTTAGAAGGGTAATGTCTACTGAAGTGAGGAGGCTGAACTTGCAGAAAATCTTTAATGGTTTGCATAGATTTGGCCTTACCCTCCAACTTTTTCAACACCTATTCTGCTTTGTTACCAAAAAGATTGTTCTTGTGCAAAGGTACATCCAGTAATTTAGATTTGACAGGTTCAGAAAGAGGCTGTTCCCTGAGCCAAGTGTGTCTTCTAATAACAGATCCAGTGGCTGCTGCCCTGCAAGAAGCCTCCAAAGTGTCAAAACCAAAATAAAGAGACTGTTTAGTGACAAGAGTGGCAGAATTCAACAAGTCTTGCATGTCCTTACTCTTCACCAGAGAAGGAACACCAGCAATGTTAGCCTTAATAGCCTCCAAAGTATGCTGCTGATACTTAAGCATATGAAAAAGACAATTAACTGACCTAATAGCAAGGGTGGCAGAGGTATAAATCTTCTTACCCCACCTGTCCAAGGCCCTAGATTCCCTGTCTGAGGGAACAGGGTTTTTTGCAACTGTGGCCTTAACACCTTTAGGGCCCTGAGAAATAATCTCCGGATCAGCAGCAGGTTTCTTGAAAAGGAACTGATGAGAATCAGGAACTCTATAACACCTGTCAGGTTTCCTGGGAGCAGGAGGAACAGAATTAGGAGTCAAAGAATTCTCCATAAAAACATCATCAACAACTTCCAACACTGGAGGGATAGCCAGAGGCTTATGCTGTGGCTAATCCAAGAATTCCCTAATCCTTTTCTTAGACTGAGGATAGTCCTGACTTTCCCATTTGAAATGCTCTCTAAGAGTATTCAAAGTATCTCCAAAAGAAAAATCTTCTGGAGGAGAGGCAGCAGAGATAGATTCTTCTGCATCAGAATCCTCAAAACCAGAAAAAAGTTGAGAGTTTTCCTCTTCATCAGCAAAGTTGCTGCAAACATCAGAGTCTGAGGCCGACAAAACCTCTGGGGTCAATTCTTTAGCCCTCTTAGGAGGAGGTGGCTGAGAGTCCCAGATAAGGGTCAAAAGATCACTAGCCATTTTAATCATCTGTGACTGAGGCATTTGAGGGGAGGCCGGTGCCTGCTTTTGAGTAAGCTTGCGGCTGGAAGGACTGCTAGAAAGCCAGAGGGACTTGGGAGGCCTAGCCACAACAGCAGTTCGAACTGAGGTTGTCGGTCTGGATCTGGTGTCAAGACAGAGAAAAGAGGCCTCAGAAGCTGGTGCCTGCTTAGCGGCTCCAGACCTATCGGAGGTGGTGACTGGCAGAGGGTCAGAAGACGAAGTGGAAGTCTGCAGCATGGAGGACTCTGAATGAGTCTCAGCAGAGGCCTGCGGCTGAACATCCGTGGACTGCAGGGGCTGCAAAAGCGCCTCACTGACTACCGCTGGGCTACCAACCAACTTAACAGGAATGTCGTCAGATAATTTGACCCTAAGACTGTTGTGGCCTTTATCCTTGTGTTTCTTAGGAACATCAGAAGTCAGGAGACCAGAAGATGCCATAACGATGAACTTAGTCCAAACTCCGAAATGCTTATTATAAAATCCTAGCTCTATGGTGTATTGTAAGCGGGTTGAAAGAAACACAGAGATCACAATTAGGGATGTTGTGCTCAAGGCCCAAACAAGTGATACAGTAAGAATGAAAATCACTGCGCGGAATCTGTTTTCCACAGGAAAGACAGTTATTAACTTTCTCTGACATTCATTAAAGCAAGAAAAGAGGGTCCCCAATGGGGTACTTAGCTGAGGATGTCTTCAAATTTAGTAGTCGGAATACAAAAACAAGGTAATCGGCCGACCGGCACTCATGCAAAATGCTTCTGCTTCATGCTCCGCGGCAAGAAAGACTGAGGAAATGGCATCAGCTGCCTTCCTTTATAGCTGACGTCCTAACGTCAGGCTTACAACCGAAGGCAACCAACATCATATACCAAGGACTTTGGTATTCTGGACGACTGTGGGCTACCAGGAGCCGGAACACCCATTTGTTAGGACTGCAACAGTGAAGCACAATGAACATCTGATACAGGTGGATCAATGTGGTTTTGTACAGCAGAGGCAAATATCTGACAACATTAACAATGAAGATCCAGAGGGAAGCAGACTGTAAGAAAATACCACTGCTGTATGTGGGTCTTGATGCAGAGAAAGTATTCAACAGAGTAAGCAGGGATGAATACTACAAGGGAAGCATTTGCATTCCCTGACACAGTAATACGTTTAATTAATAGGCTACATGAGGTATCAGAAACAAAAATTAAAGTGTGTGGGGGTCCTCTCTGATAAGTTCTGTTTGAACACAGGAACCAGGCAGTTATCTGTGATATATACACAAAACCACTGGTACAGAAAATAAAATACGGGACTCAGAAATTCAAGAATATAATGTGCACGGTAATCAAGAAACATTGGCTTTATTTCCAGATGACATTATTTTGTACCTGATAAAACCAGAAAAGGCTGTCTCAGTGTTGTGAATCATTCTGAGACAGTTTCAGGTCTTTTGGGGATACAAAATTAATGAAGATAAAACAAAGGTGATAAATATAAACTATGTACCCACACTCAAAATGATTTAGCAATGCCCATCTTAATGGGAACATGTTAAAATGAAGTACTTAGGAGTACGTTTAAAATGGATCCTGGTATGGAAGCTAAAGATATGTGAGAAGAGACTAAACAAAAGAGAATACAAAAACAAAGAAACTGGAAGCTCTCGCATGGATATGGAAAGCAAGATACAAGCAGTAAAACATTATTTTACTCCTTTTAATTTTATACACAGTCTGGCATATTTTTATCAACCAGAGAAGAAATTGTGGACAATGATTAAGAAAGAGTTAAAGATTTTACTCTGGTAGGCTAAGAATCAACTGGGAAAAGCTGATCCTTCCAAAAGAGCAACATAGTTTGGGATTACGTGATTTGAAGCGGTATTTTAGATGTACACAGTTAAGGCTCCGATACATAGCACAAGCAGAAAGCTATAATTCAAAGTGGAAAGGGATGATGATGAAACAGGGGAAGCTCAAGAAATAAGGAGAAACTGGGATTTGGGATGCAGATCCTTAAGTTGGACGATAATAACCATACAGAATATTATATTCATAAAGTAGCAGAAAGTATTGTACAAACTAAGCCAACACAGGAATGGAGAAAAAAGAGATTCTGTAGATAGGGATGACTTCAATTAAAAGTACATACACTTGGCAAGAGGGGATGGAATTTACTGGAGAAAACTGGCAAAGGAACCAAGGTATTGGTAGCAAATAATTAGAGAGAGAAAGGTAATATAATGGGAATATGCCAAGAATGGACTACAGGCTAGAGACTGCCTTCCCTATCAATGATGGATACCAAAGTATAGGCAAAGAGAAGGAAATATGGGGTTCTTAAGTGAAAGACCAACAGTAGTAGAGTTTCTAGTAAAATCTAGAAAATGAGCTACTGTTAAAAAATGGATAATTAGTGTGGCATATAAAATACTGCATGGTAACTATGGGAATCAATCAGGGAAATTTGAAAGAAATGGAAAGAGAAAGTGGATAAGCAATTCACAAAGAAACAACTGGAGGATATTATGTATAGGTTCATAAGTTCATAGATTCATACTAGGCTATCTGCCCTAGGGCATTTATAAGCCTAGCCAGAGTGTGTTTGGCTTTCCGCACCCATTTTAAATGAATTTTGCTATGCCCTTTTTCGAGGTTAGTATACTGTGCCTCTGTCTAACAGTGACACAGAAGTGATACCCAGGGTAAACCTACGATCTCCCATCCACTCATCAAGATTCCTCTTGAAGAGAGTCAATGAGGGACTCTGCCTAACCTGGACTGGGATTTTATTCCAGAGTGAAGGGAGCCTCTGGGTTATGAATCTGTCTCTCCAGCATGTCCTATTTATTTCAGTGCTGAGGTTCAAGTCTCTCGAGCGCATAGCTCGATGGGAATTGGATTTTCTGAGGTGCAGCATGTCCATTAATTCTGGGTTGGACATGGCTTTATACATCAGGCACAGATCGGATCTGAGCAGGCAGTATGCCACTGAGTAGAGCTGGAGTTTCTTTAACCGGGCAGCATATGGCATCTATTTGAGCCCTTTGATCCTCTTGGTGAGGTACTTTTGGGGTCTTTCCAGTTGCTGCAGGTGTCTGGTAAAGTACATCCCAAAAGGGGCATTGTACACAATTATGGGCCTGATGAGGGATGAGTAAAGAGGCACAATGACCTCCCCTGATCTAGATGTGAATCCCTTCATGATTAGGTGGGTTATATAAAATGTTTTTCTAACCACTTTGGCCACGTGGTTTTCAAATGAGAGATTGCTATCAACTTGGGTCCCCAGGTCCCTAATTACTTCTTCCATACTTAATGGATTACCACCTATGTGGTAATTTGTGGGCACTTTGTTTTTGTCAAAGTGGATGACTATACACATTTTGGCGTTTAGCTTGAAGCCATGGCTCTGGCACCAGTTGTCTGTTTCTATGAGGCCCTTTTGTAGGATGCTTGTGTCAGCTGAAGAGTCGATTATGGCGCCTAGTTTGCAGTCATCTGCAAACTTGGTCAGCCACAGTCCTTCCGTGTTGGCCTGTACCTCCGAGAAATATATACCGAACAAGAGAGGTCCCAGGACTGAGCCTTGTGGGACAACACTTGTAACTGGTTTGGAGTCTGACATGGCTCCAGCAATTCTAACCATGTGGGTTCAGTCCTTGAGCCAGTTTGCAACCCATCTAGTGACATAGGGGTTTATATTTAAGCTAGTGAGCTTATCTATAATGCCCGAGTGGGGTATTGTATTGAAGGCTTTTGCGAGGTCCAGGTAGGCTGTGTGGACCACCTTCCCCTCATCAATGGCCTTGGTGACTGTTTCAAAGAAATCTACCAGGTTTAAGAGGCAGGATCTGCTCTTAACAAAGCCAAACTGGGTAGGATCCAGTGTCTGTAGGTCCCCAATATCTTTATTTATGAGGTCCAAGATGATCCTTTCCATAGCTTTGCAGACCAAGCTAGTCAGGCTTATGGGGCGATAGTTTCCAGGATCTGTTGAGGCACCACCTTTGTGGAGAGGGACCACTGTTGCTGTACACCACTCTTTGGGTACATATCCTGTAGTAAGGCTGAGATTGAACAGTAGTTTTATGTTTGGGTTTAGCTCTTCTTGGAGTTCATGTAGGATGCAGCCCGGGACACCATCTGGTCCCATTGATGCTGTCTTTTTTGCTTTGGAGAGGGCGGCTCTTACCTGAGCATCTGAGATGTCAGGGGGGCAGCACTCTGCTGGGATAGATATTTGCCCTTTTGGTGGGGAGTGGGGGAGAAGCTTGCGCTGAACCTGTCAGCTAGGATGTTGGCAATGTCTGTGGGTTTGGTGTATTTTTTGCCATTTTGGACAAATTCTGAGCATATCTGGGAATTCCCACCCAGGTTCCTAACATAACTAAAGAAAGCCTTGTGATTATCCTTAGTGTCCTGTGCAATTATTCTCTCTAAGCTGGCCTTAGACGATTTTATGAGTGCCCGTAGTTTTTTGCTAATACTGATCAGAGATGCCTTCCCTTTTTGGGATTTTGCTCTATCATGTAGTAGCTTCCTCCTTCTATTGTATAGTTTGTTTATGGCTAGGGTCCACCAGACAGGATGTCTGCCTTTGGAGGATTGGGTCTTGGTTTTATTTGGGATTGCATGATCCATGCATTCCTGAAGGTATTCATAGAATGCATTTATAAAGGTTTCTGTGGTCTGGGCCGTATTTTCCACAGACCCGGGGGCTTTGAAGGATTCCACCTCGGTTTTGAGGAGTGTGAAATTTGCTTTAGAGAAGTTTTTCACTGTGGTTTTCTGGGTAGGGGGTTGGGTCGGGATGTGAATATCCAGTGAGATTAGTTTATGAAGAAAAGTCTCAAAATACCAAAACTTCAGAATCCAAAAAAAAACAGCACAATGGGGCCGGAACCTCGGAGATAATCCACCAACACTGAACAAATCTTCAAAAATTTATTACTGTTATATAAAACACCATAAAATAAAATAAAAATTATGTAAGCGCTTTCGTTTAGCCTCTGCTAAACTTTTTCAAACAGTTGCCAATTCGTTTTCTGTCCAATATATAAACGTAACATAGTAATTAAACAATTTGAGTTACGTTTCCATTTAAACAATTAATTAAAATGATAAGTTAAACGAATGAATTAAAAAAGTACATATGGAAGTAGAGTAAAAAACGTGCCTTCTTCAATACAATGCTAAACAATGTTATAAAACTGTGTTTAGTTGTGCTAACAATTATCTATAGCTTCCATTCGATAATACTTAATGCTGATTGTTTAATTTTATACAGCAGAATATATAGTACGTTCACATTAGTTTATATGAAACCATACATTAGTTTAACATTCAGTATCTGCTAAATAAAGAAAGAATCTGCGAACCAACAAATCACTTTCACGACAGGAATGACTTATACTATTTACAAATTATCTTTTATAAAAATATATATGTATGTTGAATATAATTCTTCACTTATGATATAGATGTGTTTGAAGTTAATCAGAAGTATATGTTTAGTTGTCTATAATAAACAAAATCACATCTTATAATTTGATTCAGAATTTCTATACATATGTATTCTGTATTTATTGAGATGTAATAGAATATTGTATATGAATAACTATGTGAGTTTAAATATAAAAAATATATATATAATCTATCATTTCAATTTTATTGACAGGAAATCTATGATAATGGGACCTAATAGTGATTAATTAAAATTAAAGTAATAATGTATATATATATATATATATATATATATATATATATATATATATATATATAAAACCATCATCGTTTTTTATTTTTTTGAAATTTGATTTGAATATATGAATGTGAACAATTAAATATCAAAATAATATGATAATAAGTAAATTTATTGTGGATTTTGTTGTTATTATTATAATCCATGTAATAAATATATTATATAAATATGTGTGTATATATAAAATATTTAATAAATTATCTAATAAAATTTTTATGATTTTTACCTTGATAAAGATTTTAATTTTAAAATGCTGCTGATTGAAATGTAATTATTCATTCCTGGGCAGTTATTAGAATTTAATCTTAGCTGCCATTCCAATTCTGATTTTTCTAACATGGGCTGCCATGTTCCACCCCTCACATTAGGTGTAATTATGTCCAATACTACAAATTTGAAAGAATGCCAGAGATAAATTTTAATGTGTTTTGCCAGGGCATTAAATTCACATCGGTCCCTGATGGCTCTAACATGTTCGCCTATTCTCTCCTTAAATTTCCTTTCAGTCTTTCCCACATAAAACATTGGACAATTTGTGCAAAATCCACAATACACCACTTTTTCAGTTGAACAGTATGCTTTGTGTTTCAAAACAATCTTAATATTTGATATTAGGATTTCCGAAGTTTCAAAGACATATTTACAAAACTTGCACTTTCCACATCTGAATGTTCTACCCCTTCCCGTTTTTCTTTGTGATTCAAAAAAGCTTTTTATGTTCTTGCCTTTTCTATAAATAATAGTTGGTCTTTCATCTAGAACATTGTGAAATGATGTATCATTCATAAGCACTTGCCAGTTCTTTTCTAAAATTCTTTTAACCATGTTACTGTGAAGACTGTACCTAGTTATAAATGAATTCTTATATTTCTGATTTTTATTAGTCGTTCCATCTTCTAGGGCCATTCGCCATCTTGTTTCATTTTGTTGGTTATTAGGTCTCATAGGAGATAACCTATTAGGTGTTGATTCTATTACTGTATAATTAGTGAGGCATAACAAAGGTTGATAAACGGAATCTTCACGTTTTGCTACCACCTCAGCCATCACCTTGGTGACTAGATAATCTGGATACCCCCTATTAAGGAACCTGTTAGACAAACAGTTACATTCACTGACAAAGTCTTCCCATTTACTCACCATCCTTGCCGCCCTTACAAATTGGCCCTTTATTACAACCTTCTTTTGTAAAAAAGGATG
This sequence comes from Protopterus annectens, assembly GCF_019279795.1. Lineage (NCBI taxonomy): Eukaryota > Metazoa > Chordata > Ceratodontiformes > Protopteridae > Protopterus > Protopterus annectens. The sequence continues at coordinate 1,616,306,337 of NC_056744.1, read as the reverse complement.
GCAACTACTATAGTGTAATAGTGTGTTACTATATGTTTTCTTACAAAATATTTCTGATTTATAGCTGTTTTTATCCTTTTTTAATAACACATCCAGGTATGAAATAGTTTCTTCATTATAATTTACTGTAAATTTTAAGAATGACGTTGTGTTGTTTATATAGGTTATAACATCATTAATCAATTCCTTATTTCCCTTCCATAATATAAAAATATTGTCTAAAAAATGTAAATACAATTTACAATGCTTAAAAAATTCAGAACAAAAAACATTTTCGAGTTCCCACATATACATTACTATATTTGCGTATAAACCGCCACAAGGAGATCCCATTGCCACCCCTTCTTTTTGTAAATAGATTTTTTTGTTAAAATATATATAATTGTTTTTCAAAACAATATCCAATAATTGATCATGTAAATTAATTATATTTTGTCTTAAACCTTTTTCAGTCAAATAACAGTTAAACCAATTAATACCTTCATTGTGTGGAATTGTAGAATAAAGCTCCTTTACATCAATAGTGACTAAAATGTCATTTTCATCATAGTCAACACTGTTCATAATAGTTAAAAAATGCCAAGAATCCTTTAATAAATGTTTTTCTGACTGTATAAATTTCTTTAAAGTATTGTCTATAAATTTTGCTATGGGGTATGTGATGGACCCCTGTGCATCTACGATTGGTCTAAAGGGCGGTTGTTCTATACATTTATGAAGTTTTGGAACTCTGAAAAAAGCTGGTGTTCTGGGATTGTCCATATTTAGATAATTAAATTCTTCTACCGTTAAGTCCCCATCAATAAACAAGTCATACAAAATAGCCTTGATTCGTCTATAAGCAATGTTCATTTCATTTTTGGAACTCATTAAGTATGTATCACTATTTAAAATGTTTTCCATTGTTGAATTGTAGTCACTGACACTGAAAACAGCTATACCCCCGCCCTTGTCTGGTTTTATAAACCTAATAGTTTCCATGTTACTTAAATTCAATAAAGTGTCTTTTTCTATTTTTGATAAATTATACCCTACATTACTATGTTGACCACTCGAAATGGATCTAAAGTCCAATTCGCACATTTTTTCAAATATTTCTATTGTTGGGTGTAATGGCGGGTTAAAAGAGCTTGAAATGTACAGTGGTTTTACAATTTCTTCACTGTGTTTAAACATATAACTAAAGTTCAATTTTCTTGTAAACATTTTCAAGTCAATTATACTCTGTACAGTGTCCAGTTTTTGACTTGGGACAAATGTCTGGCCTCAAGATAACAAATCAAAAATGTCATTTCCTAAAGTAATATCAGAGTAATTGTAAACCACAAAGTCACCTTTTCTATTTTGATGTAAGGTGGGGACGTGTGCATAATTTAGGTCTAGTAATTCCCCCTCCACGCTCCCCTCTGTCCTTGAAATCTCCCCCTCGTGTATGAGCCACGACTGTTCTGCTGGTACAGTTGTCCCGAGTTTTTCTGTTGGTTCATCTGTTGATTCAACTGTTGGCATTGCTGTAACCTCTCTGATCTCCGTAGTGGGGGAAACAAAACTTCCCTTAAAAAATCATTGTTCTCATTGCAAAATTCACCGATGGTTGGGGGTATATCATCATTGTTATAATTGTTATTGTTGGACTTTACAAAGCCGATTTTGTTTCCCCATTGTTGTGAGGAAGGGGGCTGAGGGTATGCGTTTCCTTGTCCATACGCATACAGATCACGGTCTAGTTTTTTTGCCTTCCTTTCCCTAATTATTTTTATTTTCTCGTCTATAGATGTAAAAATCCGACGGTAGTCAAAGTCAAAATTACAGAACGCTGAATCAGTTTTTATTTTCTTGTCCAAATCACTTTCTTGTTTAAATAACATATTTAATGTAGAATTATTGTCATTTATGACCAGCTTCATGTAGTCAAAACCAAATTTATCGAATAGTTTTAATAATTCCGTATGCAAGGGTGTGTTTGCAGATAACCCAGTTGGAAATCTCCAAACACGCAAACCCTTTGGCACAACATTTTTCTTGATACATTCCTGGAAATACAAGTTATCCATTTGTATTCTTTCTATTTTTAATAAAAGATAATCTAATTCACCTAATTTCTCAGTCACAGATTCTACAATACCTGTTGGGTGTTTTCCGTTAGCATATAAACTGTTTGCGTTGTGCATCCACTTCGAAAAATCTTCCAACGGTCCTGTGGATCGTACAGCCAAAGTAGATGGTTCATTTTCAATTTCTCCCTCCCTCACACTGTCTGCTGATAAATTATTTACCAACTGAACATCAGGTTCATCTCCAGTAATGTCCACAAAAGGGTTGTTGTGCAAGGTTAAATTCGAACATTGTGATAGTGAGCGTTGTTCAAGCCTGTCCATCCTGTCGTTGAGTTTCTCTAAAAGGCACGAAATAGAGTTTATTGAGACCTCAAATGAGGGTTTTGTTGAAGCTTCTGCGTTGTTCCATGCCGAATCCATGCTGCTGTATGACAAACCAGGATAAATCAAAATACCAAAACTTCAGAATCCAAAAAAAACAGCACAATGGGGCCGGAACCTCGGAGATAATCCACCAACACTGAACGAATCCTCAAAAATTTATTACTGTTATATAAAACACCATAAAATAAAATAAAAATTACGTAAGCGCTTTCATTTAGCCTCTGCTAAACTTTTTTAAACAGTTGCCAATTCGTTTTCTGTCCAATATATAAACGTAACGTAGTAATTAAACAATTTGAGTTACGTTTCCATTTAAACAATTAATTAAAATGATAAGTTAAATGAATGAATTAAAAGAGTACATATGGAAGTAGAGTAAAAAATGTGCCTTCTCCAATACAAAGCTAAACAATGTTATAAAACTGTGTTTAGTTGTGCTAACAATTATCTATAGCTTCCATTCGATAATACTTAATGCTGATTGTTTAATTTTATACAACAGAATATATAGTACGTTCACATTAGTTTATATGAAACCATACATTAGTTTAACGTTCAGTATCTGCTAAATAAAGAAAGAATCTGCGAACCAACGAATCACTTTCATGACAGGAATGACTTAGACTATTTACAAATTATCTTTTATAAAAATATATATGTATGTTGAATATAATTCTTCACTTATGATATAGATGTGTTTGAAGTTAATCAGAAGTATATGTTTAGTTGTCTATAATAAACAAAATCACATCTTATAATTTGATTCAGAATTTCTATACATATGTATTCTGTATTTATTGAGATGTAGTAGAATATTGTATATGAATAACTATGTGAGTTTAAATATAAAAAATATATATATAATCTATCGTTTCAATTTTATTGACAAGAAATCTATGATAATGGGACCTAATAGTGATTAATTAATATTAAAGTAATAATGTTTTAATTAATTTGTTTAACTTATCATTTTAATTAATTGTTTAAATGGAAACGTAACTCAAATTGTTTAATTACTACGTTACGTTTATATATTGGACAGAAAACGAATTGGCAACTGTTTGAAAAAGTTTAGCAGAGGCTAAACGAAAGCGCTTACGTAATTTTTATTTTATTTTATGGTGTTTTATATAACAGTAATAAATTTTTGAAGATTCGTTCAGTGTTGGTGGATTATCTTCGAGGTTCCGGCCCCATTGTGCTGTTTTTTTTTTGGATTCTGAAGTTTTGGTATTTTGAGACTTTTTCTTGGTTTGTCATACAGCAGCATGGATTCGGCAGGGAACAACGCGGAAGCTTCACCAAAACCCTCATTTGAGCTTTAAAGCAGGGGGTTAGAAAGAGATAGGAAATGGCCCAAAATGGCAAATAAGCTACAAGTCACTGGGCTGGAACCACTCCTCAAGGGACAGATAGGCTGCTCAGAGCTCCCCACTCTCACTGGTGAACAAAGAAGCTTCCTCCTATCCAAATAAGGATACGGGCAACACAGAAACTATGACACAGCCCAGAGATCAGCAATACCTGAAGACTGGACTATTCTAGTTCAGTAAAGGCGGGAAACAAGGATTTTTTTTTTTTTTTTACAAAGTAGCAGAAATTAGGTACAGAAACACAGTAAATGCTTTAATTCAGCTAGCGCACTTGAGGGTGTAGCCTACCAGTTAAACTAAGCAAAAACAAACTTTAAAAGTGCAAAAAAACTCAGAAATACATGCAGGAATGCAATAAAACAACTTTGCAGAGCTTATTTAGTTAAAGAAACAGAGAAGTCTATATATACAGAAAAGCAGCTAAAACACACAAACACTTCAGATGCAGTGCAACCTAGAGCACTTGAGTTGTAGCAATATTAAGGCAATTACAGTTATAATAAATTCTCTGAAATATACTCTATATTTCCAAAATGTTTGAGAAGCACAGTCAGAACACAAGGAGATTCAGGCAAAAAAAATGTTTTTTTTTTGAAAGGGAAAAAGGAGAAATGGAAGGCTTTATCCAATGTTCTCTCTGTATTAGGTAGAATGACACTTGACTGGGAGGAGTGTCACAGATCAGATTTACAGTAGGGGCGGGCAACTGCAAAGCCACCAAGTATAACAGCAAGACACCAACTGGGGGGGGGGGGCATGGGGACAAAAACAATAGCCTACAGACAGTAAGCACTAGAGAAAGCCACAAATGAAAGTTTTTAAACAGATAACGATTTGTAAAGATACAGAATGCTTTTAACTGCAAACAAATCAGTTTCTTGTGCAGATTAGTTAATAGCAATAAAATACACTCAAAGACTAAAAAGCAGGCAATAAAAGTGCTATATATTAATTGTTAGAAAAAATAATCTGTATAAATAATCGAAAAAAAAAACAGGATACTTATATATCTCAGCTAACAGTTGTGGTCAACAGCTCTCATCCACTCTGCTCAGTGTGTATCGACAGAAACCCTATCAAAGTTAGGGCTTAAATACCAGAAGAACAACTTTTTTTTTTTTTAACAAAAACACAAAAGAACCAGCCCCCACTAGCCAGCAGACAATTAACACAATCTAGTCAAGTTAAAGAAAGGCTTCAGCTAAAAACAATAGCCTACAGACAGTAAGCACTAGAAAAATCCACAAATGAAATTTTTAAAAAGATAAAGATTTGTAAAGATACAGAATGCTTTTAACTGCAAACAAATCAGTTACCTGTGCAGATTAGTTAATAGCAATAACATACACTCAAAGACTAAAAAGCAGGCAATAAAAGTGCTATATATTAATTGTTAGAAACAGTAATCTGCATAAATAATAAAAAAAACAGGATACTTATATATCTCAGCTAACAGTTGTGGTCAACAACTCTCATCCACTCTGCTCAGTGTGTATAGACAGAAACCCTATCAAAGTTAGGGCTTAGATACCAGAAGAACAACTTTTTTCTTTTTTTTTTTTTACAAAAACACGAAAGAACCAGCCCCCACTAGCCAGCACACAATTAACACAATCTTGCCAAGTTAAAGAAAGGCTTCAGCTAAAAACAATAGCCTACAGATAGTAAGCACTAGAGAAAGCCACAAATGAAAGTTTTTAAACAGATAAAGATTTGTATAGATACAGAATGCTTTTAACTGCAAACAAATCAGTTACTTGTGCAGATTAGTTAATAGCAATAAAATACACTCAAAGACTAAAAAGCAGGCAATAAAAGTGCTATATATTAATTGTTAGAAACAATAATCTGTATAAATAAAAAAAAAACAGGATACTTATATATCTCAGCTAACAGTTGTGGTCAACAACTCTCATCCACTCTGCTCAGTGTGTATAGACAGAAACCCTATCAAAGTTAGGGCTTAAATACCAGAAGAACAACTTTTTTTTTTTTTTTTTTTTTTTTTTACAAAAACACAAGTGAACCAGCCCCCACTAGCCAGCAGACAATTAACACAATCTAGCCAAGTTAAAGAAAGGCTTCAGCTAAAAGCAATAGCCTACAGACAGTAAGCACTAGAGAAAGGCACAAATGAAAGTTTTTAAACAGATAAAGATTTGTAAATATACAGAATGACTTTATCTGCAAACAAATCAGTTCCTTTTGCAGATTAGTTAATAGCAGTAAAATACACTCAAAGACTAAAAAGCAGGCAATAAAAGTGCTATATATTAATTGTTAGAAACAATAATATGTAAAATAATTGAAAAAAAAACAGGATACTTTTATATCTCAGCTAACAGTTGTGGTCAACAGCTCTCATCCACTCTGCTCAGTGTGTATCGACAGAAACCCTATCAAAGTTAGGGCTTAAATACCAGAAGAACAACTTTTTTTTTTAACAAAAACACAAAAGAACCAGCCCCCACTAGCCAGCAGACAATTAACACAATCTAGTCAAGTTAAAGAAAGGCTTCAGCTAAAAACAATAGCCTACAGACAGTAAGCACTAGAGAAATCCACAAATGAAAGTTTTTAAAAAGATAAAGATTTGTAAAGATACAGAATGCTTTTAACTGCAAATAAATCAGTTACTTTTGCAGATTAGTTAATAGCAATAAAATACACTCAAAGACTAAAAAACAGGCAATAAAAGTGCTATATATTAATTGTTAGAAACAATAATATGTAAAATAATCAAAAAAAAACAGGATACTTATATAGCTCAGCTAACAGTTGGGGTTAACAACTCTCATCCACTCTGCTCAGTGTGTATAGACAGAAACCATATCAAAGTTAGGGCTTAAATACCAGAAGAACAACTTTTTTTTTTTTTTTTACAAAAACACAAAAGAACCAGCCCCCACTAGCCAGCAGACAATTAACACAATCTAGCCAAGTTAAAGAAAGGCTTCAGCTAAAAACAATAGCCTACAGACAGTAAGCACTCGAGAAAGCCACAAATGAAAGTTTTTAAACAGATAAAGATTTGTAAAGATACAGAATGCTTTTAACTGCAAACAAATCAGTTACTTGTGCAGATTAGTTAATAGCAATAAAATACACTCAAAGACTAAAAAGCAGGCAATAAAAGTGCTATCTATATTAATTGTTAGAAACAATAATCTGTATAAATAATCGAAAAAAAACAGGATACTTATATATCTCAGCTAACAGTTGTGGTCAACAACTCTCATCCACTCTGCTCAGTGTGTATAGCTCCCAAGTATGCAACAAGGTCTAGATGATTTAGGATTTTTGCTTGAAAGTGTTTGCATAGGTATTTTATATTCAAGCAGACTCCAAAGAAATTTTCCTCAGGTAGATTACAAATGTTGGAGGTGTTATAGGAAAAAAAGAGGTAATTAGGAACATTTTTTGGGAAGGGTAGTGAGTTTTCAGACTTCAAAAATTCCTGCAGATTACTCTGTCGGTAATATCAAGTGATCTAACTGGTGTAACTAAGGAAATACATTTTTGAGCTATGCTACAGAATCAGAATTGCCTAGACATAGTAAGGTCTTGATGAGTTTAATTCTGGTGGCTGCTAAAACAGAAATCACTAGAAAATGGAAACTGAAGTCTAAACCAACCATACTAGAAGCAGTAAATATAGTAACCGAGATAAAAAAACAGGAAGTAGGATCTTTAGAAAAGGGTAGGAGCAAATCACATAAAAATAGGAATTGTAGGAACAATACATGTAGAATAATGTTTTGGAGAAAGAATCAGGTTTAAATGAAGGCACGCATTGAATGAGCTATGCAATGTTTGAATGACAATGGCTATATAAAAGATTATATATGATGTATAATGTTTGCAACTGAAAATATGTCAATACGCTTTGCTTTCATTTATATAAATGTATGATTTCCTATGTCATGAGTGATAATTCAATAAAGATGTTTCTTGTTTAAAAAAAAAGAACTGCTATATTCAAGTCTCCTCAGACAATGTATTAAAATGTTCTCATGCACTGAAACTGCTACAGGTAAGTCTCCTTCAGACAATGTATCAGGATTTTTTGATATACAAGAACTACTGTAGGTAATTTTTTTCAGACAGTCTATCAGGATATTCTAGACTTAAATGAACATGGGTCTATATGGGTCTATATCAGAACATCGAAGTATTAAAACTTTGAATGTTCTGATATTGAACACTATTCAGTGAACACTAAGAATAGCAAAGCTGCAGAACAGTGAATTCTTTCCTCAGGAAATAATTTGGTTGGCATTTTCTGTGGCTTTGCTATTCTTAGCGCTGTGGTGGAAAGTTATGGGTTGGATTCAGGTAAGTGTGCGATTGTTTGTACGTTAGGGTTTGGGGTGGGTTAAGTGAGTTAAGGTTAGGGCGCGGGTTAGCCGTGTGTGCGATAGTGACAGACTTTAGGGTTAGGGGCGGTTTAACTGAGTTAGGGTTAGGGTGCGTATTAGGTGAGTGTGCGATAGTGACGGACCTTAGGGTTAGGGTTTGTGTTAAGGTAAGTGGGTAGATAGTAGCGTTTGTTTAGTTTAGTGTAGCGTTAGATGTAGGAATTTAAGTGTATGTGTGTGGTTGCTGTTTGTTTGATGTGCTTGTGTTGTGTGTATGTGTTTCGGAGCAGTGAGTTTTTTCCATGGGAAAAAATTTGCTATTCTGAATGTTCGATATTTTCATGTTTAGATGTTTTGGGGCCGATGAAATAGCGTTCACTATTTTCATCTTTCGATAACATGATATAAACACGTCTATATTACCTTGTTGTTGTGTTGTGTGTATGTGTTTCGGAGCAATGAGTTTTTTCCATGGGAAAAAATTTGCTATTCTGAATGTTCGATATTTTCATGTTTAGATGTTTTGGGGCCGATGAAATAGTGTTCACTATTTTCATCTTTCGATAACATGATATAAACACGTCTATATTACCTTGTTGCATGTTGAAAAGAGCGAACTTTCTTTCATCGAACTGACAAGGTCGAAACCACTAAAGAGCGAAGACACAGACCATTGATTTTTTTCCCAGGGAAAAAAATCAGTGGGCCTTCTTCGGGACTTTGCCATTTTCTCCACTATGATGCAATCCCGGAGTTGGTATATTTAAGTAGGGGGGGTGTGGAGGGTTGGGTGGTGTTCGCCCACCACTTTATTTTGTGTTTAAACTTTTTTTTTTTTTTTTTTTGCTAAGCAGTGATTTTTTTTCCCTGGAAAAAAAATTGCTGTTCCGTGTCTTTGCTCTTTAGCAGTTTTGACCTTATCAGATCGATGAAAGAGTGTTCACTCATTTCATTGTTCAATAAGGTAATATATACACAATGAACATTCTTCTGCTCACTTCTGTTTCTGGAACCATCTCTTGAGACATCTCTACGGACATCTTTTTGGACACTTTTCTGACAGTCCCTTTGATGGAGAAATGGAGAACATAGCCTATATTAATTCATTTTGATACAGATTCATTTTGAACAAATGTCACTGATTTGCTCCCAGCAGTGTTCCCTCTTTAGCACAGATAACAATAGACTAGGGATGACTCACACTGACCAAGACCACTCCTGGCTGCTTCTCCATATAACTGATGCACTTTCACCCATCCCTGCATTTTAAAGAAGGCATATGTCTTGTCTTATGACAGCGGTGGTACTTTTTGTTTACACTGGAGTTCTTTCAAGCTCTCTTCAACTGAATTCAAATTTACAAGTTGAAATAAGGAAGCAAAAGTAGATATTCTTCTCAAAGCTATGACTCACCTGTAGCTGAGTTGATGCAAAACATCTTAAAGCATTCCTGGATTTTAGCAAACCTGAGGATCTATCTATTACATAACAGGTAGTATTTATGTGCTGGATTTTCTCAGATTCAGAATTTACAAGGCAGAATCAGTGCACAGATCATAACCACACTCACAATATACCCAACCCTTATAAGGCACTTCATGTTTTAAGAAGGTCAAAACAGATCATGTCTGGGATGGATTTATGGGTACTCATCCAATCAAGGTTTACATTAAAGGGTTTGAGGACATCCCTCTATTTTGTATGCAAAAGATTATTCCAAAGTTGGGGAACACACTGAGTAATGAATCTACCTCACCAGGGTATCTTAATCATTAAAGAAGATTCAAGTCTTTCTGAAGACTGAATGTTTGTGGAGCCATCCATTTTGTGTAGATGCAAGACAGCAGAAAATGTTTGAGTCTAAGGTTAAACATAAATCAGCATACACGAGTATAGGGACAGAGCTTCAAGCTCATCTTTTTAGCTGGGGGGGGGTCTTGAATTCCAGTGACCTCATATATTTTTTACATTGTGAACTCCTTTTTCACTTGATCAACTGAGGGTGGGTAGTTCAGACCACACACACTTGAATTCACAGTGTTCTAAAGATATTCTGAATTACATACCTAGTTGTTGTGAAATACTATCTGAAAATACATGCCTGGAATGTCAGCTTTAAGTGCTTTAGTCAGACCAGCACTGTGTGCCTATTAAGTTCATGACTACAACATAATTCAACTAATCCACACATAACAAGTATGCACAATCATGAAACAAACTATTCACCTGAAACGTAATGGCTTACTTCTCCATTTAGATTATCATGGTATGCGCCACTTGCTGAAAAGTCTTAAACAACCATTTGAGTTTGCTCTGACATTCCTGTCCAGTACACTTCACTGTGAGACCTCTCTTTATATTTAGTCTTTTTTTTTTGTCTGACTTGTGTATTCTTGCTGACATTTTCCTTCTTAGCTCATTAGTTTTTTACCTTCTTTATACTCCAGACCTTATTTCTTCCCTAAACCAAGTGTGCTGTTTGTCTTTTCTCACACATTTTTTCTGGCCAAACTTTCACTGACAGAATGATCACGAAGAAAATGTTTAAGGATACAAGTATACTGACAACAGAATGATCACAAGGAAAATGTTTAAGGATACAAGTATACTGATGACAGAATGATCACGAGGAAAATGTTTAAGGATACAAGTATACTGATGACAGAATGATCACGAGGAAAATGTTTAAGGATACAAGTATACTGATGACAGAATGATCACGAGGAAAATGTTTAAGGATACAAGTTTACTGATGACAGAATGATCATGAGGAAAATGTTTAAGGATACAAGTATACTGATGACAGAATGATCACGAGGAAAATGTTTAAGGATAAGTATACTGATGACAGAATGATCATGAGGAAAATGTTTAAGGATACAAGTATACTGATGACAGAATGATCATGAGGAAAATGTTTAAGGATAAGTATACTGATGACAGAATGATCACGAGGAAAATGTTTAAGGATACAGGTATACTGATGACAGAATGATCACGAGGAAAATGTTTAAGGATACAAGTATACTGATGACAGAATGATCACGAGGTAAATGTTTAAGGATACAAGTACACTGATGACAGAATGATCATGAGGAAAATGTTTAAGGATACAAGTATACTGATGGCAGAATGATCACGAGGAAAATGTTTAAGGATAAGTATACTGATGACAGAATGATCACGAGGAAAATGTTTAAGGATACAAGTATACTGATGGCAGAATGATCATGAGGAAAATGTTTAAGGATAAGTATACTGATGACAGAATGATCACGAGGAAAATGTTTAAGGATACAAGTATACTGATGACAGAATGATCACGAGGAAAATGTTTAAGGATACAAGTATACTGATGGCAGAATGATCACAAGGAAAATGTTTAAGGATAAGTATACTGATGACAGAATGTCACAAGGAAAATGTTTAAGGATAAGTATACTGGTGACAGAATGATCACGAGGAAAATGTTTAAGGATACAAGTATACTGATGACAGAATGATCACGAGGAAAATATTTAAGGATACAAGTATACTGATGACAGAATGATCACGAGGAAAATGTTTAAGGATACAAGTATACTGATGACAGAATGATCACGAGGAAAATGTTTAAGGATACAAGTATACTGATGGCAGAATGATCATGAGGAAAATGTTTATGGGTAAGTATACTGATGACAGAATGATCACAAGGAAAATGTTTAAGGATAAGTATACTGGTGACAGAATGATCACAAGGAAAATGTTTAAGGATACAAGTATACTGATGACAGAATGATCACGAGGAAAATGTTTAAGGATACAAGTATACTGATGACAGAATGATCATGAGGAAAATGTTTAAGGATACAAGTATACTGATGACAGAATGATCACGAGGAAAATGTTTAAGGATACAAGTATACTGATGGAATTCCAAGTTTCACATCAGTCACAGGAAATATAAAATTAGAGAGTTTAGTTTCCACTTCCTCTTCTAGCAAATCCTGCTCCTCTGGTAACAGACTCAGCATGTCTTCCACATTTCCTGCAGCTTGATCATCAAGCACCGTGTGCAGATCTCTGAACTGGCACCTCCCTCAACTCACAGCTGAGGAAAAAAACTCTCTGCTCTGAACTGCAGCAAGTTCTTTGTGACATTAATGCAACAAGCAGCTTACTACAGTTAATTTACCACACAAAGTACTTCAGCAGTGACCACAAATGCAGTATCAGCATTCATTTATGAATGTTAGTACCTCTGAACTGCCCTTATTTTGGTGGAATGTTCCTATTTACAGGCCTGATTTACCTTGCAAAGGATGTCCCTATTTTGATATGTACCTATTTTCAGCTTGCTCTAGCCCTTCACACCAGTTTCTAAATCCCCTTAATATATGTGATTTTTAGAAGCTGATAGTATGTACACACATATACACACACAAAAAACACTACATAACCAACATTGTAGTGGCAACAGTAATTTAACAAGGGGCACACATCTTACATCTGCATCTTCCTTTTTCTGAAGCAACTATAAATGATTGTGTGAGAGAATTTGCACTACAGTTAAAGTCTATGTATTTTACACTGTACATTTAATAATGTACTTATACTTTCCATCATTTATGTCACACTCTATTTTTCAGACATGCATTTCTGAGTAGTATCCCGCATTCCTACTGGAAGCAGAAAGAGTTATGTGCTATTATGTGCTACTTGGTACTCAAATTTTATGTTAATTAGATGTCTACATTTTCAGCTGGATATGCCAACTTTTCAAAGGCCTTTGTTCCTATTTTCAATGTCTGCAGGTTGAGAGGTAGTGGCACCCAGTGAATGCACCACCCTGGCAGTTTGCTCCCAGGACAACCACCCTCTTCATCCTCCACCATTTATGGCTCTGTCTATTTGAATCTCTTTTCCTCGCTTATTCTTCACAACTAAATTATACTTCCTAAATGAACAACATCCCTTGCAACCTTTGACCTGTCATATGCAAGAACGTCCTAAGTATACTAAGCAGTGGTTTACAGTGTGTTTTCAATCAACTCTGTCTACACATAAATATATTCATCAAACTTAACACATCCATATACTGTGATACATATCTTTCTATTGCACCATACATTCTGACATTCCAAAAGACCTTTCATCCACAGGCCACTGGTATGCATTATTGAAAAATTAATACTCCAGTTTTTCTAAATTTGTTCTGACTGGCATCTAATTATGTGGTCAGTTCAGTGACAAAGAGGAATGAGGCTCTGCCTAGATCCCAGATGACCAAGGTATAATTAGCTACCCATGTGAAGGAAGAGGTAGTTGAGGAAAGAGGAATGATGAGGCATAGCCTACTTGCCTCTTCCAGGAATGAAGAAAGGTTAGAGACACCTCTACCAAGATGTATACTCCAACTACAATCACCAGTGGAGACCAAAGACAGATGAACTCATCTGCCTTCAAGAGCATGGCTATGGGGGATAGTATTACTTACAGAAGCAGGACAGAAGCCCTCATACAGACATACTATGTGCCCAACCCTTAGGACCTTGTACGCATGCTGGGGGAATGTTAGGGGTTCAAGACAACTTCCAACAGTTTCCTGGATTATGGCCATGAACTGACCATGCTCTTGTCCCATGAAAGGGAATTAATGGGTAACAGCAGCAGCTGCAGTGATGATCTAACAGTCAGCAGACATGAAAAAAGTAAAATACATACCTTGCTATAGCCACTCCAGTTACTGCTTGTACATTTCAAACTTTTTTTTCACTTTGTACTCAAGTGCCATTCCACAGCATACTCCAGTATTTTCCTTAACAGGAAATTCACATCCAAATAAATCAGAATAAACTTCAAAACATATTCCATCATGCAAAAGAAATTTCACAAGAGTGTCTGCCCTTCAGATGATACATCTTCACCATTGCTACTACTCTCTCAGCGTCAGGTTAAGCCTTCAGAGGTTAAAGCAGGCCTAACACATTCAAGTATGTCAATTCGGTAACTCATTTAACACTTGTATTTTATATACAGTTTATACAACTTAAAGTTATTCAATTTCAATCTCTTTAGAGACTCAATTACTATAGCATCATGCTTTTATTTGGTCTTACCCTACAATACTATATCAATTACATTAACAGCATCAGTTCCCTCAATGATCTGTGCAGCAGGTCTCTGAAACATTTCAGAGGATGACTATCAGAAGTCTCAAAAATCTGTACCCTCTCATGTGCAAAATGAAAGTACATATTCTGGAATTCTCACTATCAACCATTCTTTGCCAAAATCCCTAACTAGTATCAAACAACCATATTCCACTTCTGACATGGCAGAGACAACTACTTCAATTATATAAACTATGCTCTTGTTATAACTTTATTAAGATTTGATGGATCTATACAAATATGAATTTTATCTGGCTTCATATCGGTATGCACATTGCTGACATAACCACTAGACTGCATTTTTCTTAAATCTTAAGAGTTTCTCCATGTGGTTCAAATTTGTTTTGATTCTACTCTGCAAACTTTACTTATAGCATGCACCTCCAGTAAATTCTCAATATCTGATTGAATATGATAAAGTTAGGAAAAGCTGAAACGAGTAACTAAATATTTGCACTCCAAGAAAAAGACAGACCACTGGTCAGTAAACACACCAAACTGGTGGCTATAATCATTGATGATCTTAAGTTTGATCTGCACATCTTAAACTGCATAAAAAAGGCACATTTAAAACTTGGACCGCTCTATCGACACAATAAATTCTAACAAATGGCTGGAATTCCCTCATCAACTTCTACTCCCTCAACAACTTACTCACACCATCTTAAACAAACCTTCCTTCTGCCCCGCCATCTCTTCCCTTATTTCCCTTTACACCCCAACCATTGCCTTCGAAGCTCAGAGCAGCTCTTGCTAGATATCATATACTTTAAGCTTCAAAACTACCTTAAAAGAACCCCATTTTAAATCCTGGATTTGCACATGTCAAAACCTAAACTAAATCTTTTACTCCTTTTTCTTTTACTACCTTTCCACTCTCTCTTTTCTCCATACTAATTACTTCACCTTCACTTTCACTGTTCTCTTATCCTTCTCTAACAATTATAAACTATTCCTTTGTATACTGAACTGGTCTTCCCTATACTCTGTGCACTTTTAGCTATCTGTCTTTCATTAACCACCTTTGAATATTTCTATTTTCTCTTACTACCTTCCTATGCACTCATTGTTGAAGCGTTTGTCATACATATACTATTTTCTTAACATACTATATGGTCTCTATCATGTATTTAGAGTCTCTTGTTATGACTGAAGTTTGTCATATAGTTTATATTTTTTAAGTTTTTTTTTGTTTAAATATTTTATCCTGTGCTAAATATTTAATTCTGTAACTCTGATTTGATTGTATTCTTACAGGGATTTTCCCCAGGGCCTCCACTGAAAATGGGTCTTGGCTCAATTGGACATAACCCAGTTAGCAAATGCCAAAATAAAATAAAATAAATTTACACAATGTCAAGCTTCTGACAAGTCAAACACAAAACTGATGGTGCATTCAGACAATTAGCTATCTGCAACTCTTTTTTTATTTGTTTTATTCTTATATTTATACATTGACATTTTTCAACTGCATTGCTTTAGACCAAAATAAGTGATCTATTACCAACTGCTTTGGATAGTTATCTTCTAGACATATGGCTTCAAATAAGCAAACATTGTAATATACCTTTGAACAGTTAATGTAAACACAACACTTAGATTAAGTTTATGATTTTACCATACATTTCCAAGTCATTTTCTGGTTCTGCTTTTTTGTACATATATATCTTACATTCTGTTCACTCTGGGAACATTCTCAGCACCAGTCATACCCATAAACAGCTCATTTTCATTACTTTGTTCCAGCACATACAGTCCATTTTACACTCTATTTCAGTTTGATGACTGGGGAAATCCACTGGGCCTAAAAAGAGCCTGTTTTAGTGGAGGGCCGGGGAGAAAAGTTCCAGTAACAATGACAAACATATTAGCAAATACATATACAAAGCAAAGAAGTCATGCATCTTTATGCAGCATTCTACAGTAAATACATTTCTACATTCTATAATGGTAATAAAATCTAGCAACTGTACAGTCTAAGGGTCATTAACAGTGAATTACATTTGAAGATGAGAAATTGTTGGAAACAAACTATTAGCAAAATATGGAGGTTAAGGAGGAGTAGGAGGGCAAATGATGTGAGTGCAGAGATGATGTCCAGAGTTAGGAGGTGAGTTTTGATATAGGAGGGTCCTAGGTGGGGAAGGAATCTTATGAGATTTTTTCTATCCCTCCACCACACCTGCTCAATGGCTTCACTACTGTTATCCAGCTGTCACATTTATTCCACCAGGGTGAAAGCCAGGCATCCCTTTTCACTGCTGTCCAGAATGCATCATTGCCAATTCATCCCCCCCCCACCGGTGAGAGCTATGTGGTAGAGAGCAGATCAGTTTCCATGTCCAGTGGGGTGGCATATAACCCCCCAGCAGCAGCTCTTGTGAGAATTGCAATGCTGCCTTGCTGGTAGAAGGTAATACTGCACAATGACTTCCCCAGCCAGTGCATACATGCAGCAGCAGAACATGCTCAGCAGGTATATGTTCTACATGTGTAACACTTAATGTTCACTCTAGGTGTCACCCGAGCAGCAAGCCGAAGATGTTTCCTTCCCTCCAGGATGGGAGAGACGCAATGGTAGCTCACTTTTCTCCAGTCCTGCCTGCTCCATCGGCAGGCACTTGAGCCATGAATCAAACTTAGGTTACTTAGTCTATAGTTAGGGCTTTATCTCTTGTTACTACTTACATGCTGTTTTAATATCACTCGCACTGCACACATCATTCACTTTAATGCTAAATCCAATCATATCGGCTTCTTCTTTAACAACTTCTGATATGCACAACGGTCTCAAACTAATAAAACATGAAGGCTATAGCTACCAAATCCATAGTCAGTGTCTCAGTTATTTAATATAGTAACATAAGCACTTACAAATTCAACTGGATCTTGTGCCTTCATGAAGAGCAAATGAAAAGTATATGCACATTCTTTCCTACCTCGCAGTAATTCAAACTTCTCCAACTATAGTAATATTTTCTCTCTTTCTTAAAATTCAAACATATAAGTTTTCAGGGCTTCTGTTCTTGCAATAGTAGAAGTAAACATCTGCTTTGTCTGAATTATCAGAAGTAAGGGAACATTTCTGGTTGGTAATGCAAAGGCTGGTTGGAATTAACTATTCCCTGTGCACTAAACAATGACAGCAGTAAAGAGTACAAATCATGAACAAACAGAAGAAATACGTCAGGATTCAGAAAAGGATGTCAGAAATAATAAGGTTCACTGACATTTCAAATGGTATAGCATGGGCTACTTAAAGAAATGAGCATTGAACACCAGCTAAATACAAGTATCATACAAAATAATTTTGAAGTGATGGCACATGGAAGATGAAGGAAGAGGAACTGTGAAGACGTAGAAGGAAATTATCAAAGGGTGAAATGGGAGAGGAAGGAACCCAAAAGTTAAGGAAGGCAAAACATGCAGAGAGCCACAGACCAAAGCAATTAATTACCTTGTATTACTAGGGGGTGTCACAGCCTGGACCCAAACAATATAGTAGCTTAATTGCTGAGCTCTGCGGGTAGGCACTGTTGTAAGTTGCATTTGTACTACCAAGGGACCTTTAATCAAGTGACAAGAGTGTCTTAGAATATCTTCTATGCAAAGATCTACAATTCTATTCATATGGAATCAGGATTTATAAAACTGGCATGCATTGAATCTAAAGGCAGCATGGAAGAGGCAGAGGTCAGCCATGGTGGACTGAGTGACATGGAGCAGTCATTAAACTGGGAAAACTGGAGTAGTCCCAGAGATGTCCTTTAAAATGTTCCAGCCAAGATGGCCGGTACATTTAGGAAAAGGAAAACAAGCCATTTCTCTGAAGTCAAGACCAATGTCATGGTCTTCTAGCTGACCCAATTTACAGAAAACTGCACATTAGGAACAATCGTAGAATCCCTACAGACACTAATGTTATCCAAGAAGGGTTGGCACAGACAAATAACTGATGTCAGAACCATGGACTAAAATTAAAAGTCAATAAATGCACAATAGTATCCTTCTGGAAGTCAGCCACTGATAACTCCCATATTGGCAACACACCCCTAAAAGTTGACCCAGTAGTCAAGGACTTTAGGACACACAGACAGTAAACTAGCCTTTGAACATTACATGTCTACAGTAGTAAAAAAATCATTCTGTGCTATGCAACTTATAAACAAAAGTATGGTATCTACATCCAAAGGTCATTGTTCCACAGCATTTAGCAGTCCATCAGTCCTATCACTGAGTACAATGCTCCCTCTAGTATGTACTCAAGCAGGCACATCCAAAAATTGGAACCTCCAAAGAGGTTCCTCACTAAAAGAATACAGGATATAAATATGTCCTATGCAGACACCCTCAAAGCCCTATCCCTGTA
Source organism: Protopterus annectens (assembly GCF_019279795.1). Taxonomy (NCBI): domain Eukaryota; kingdom Metazoa; phylum Chordata; order Ceratodontiformes; family Protopteridae; genus Protopterus; species Protopterus annectens. The sequence continues at coordinate 1,616,287,641 of NC_056744.1, read as the reverse complement.
TTCTGTTTCCTACAGGCTATTGAGGGAAGATCTATGCCTAGCATACGAGGCATCTTTGGACCCAGCTCTGATGAACCTCATTTATACCCACAAAACAACCATCAGAATTATTCATTGTAAACACTTAAACCTTACCTGTGATATACATAGGGCCTGCTGCAGAGATAGGTATGTATCCCAGAGACTACCCCATCTCTGGAACAGGCTCTCCATCCATGTGAAGCAGAGTTCCTCCCTAACCCAATTCAAGTGTAACTTTGACAACTGGATGGAGAACCAAAAATTCACCACAGATTTGGCACCTATGTCTCTAATGGAACTCAGTCAACCTGTAAATGGTTAATCTCTCAGGCTCCTTCTTGTAAATATTTAATCTCCCAATCCCCTTTTTACATTACCAAGGGTAGCAGAACTCTTCAGAGGTTTGGAATGCATGGTTAGGCTTAAAAAGGCCTCAGTGTTTGTTAGTCTACTACACACCTATGAACATGCCATTGTGGAACTGATGGGCAAATTGTAGCAGACTAACAGAATTAGAATCAATAGCTTACAAGTGTGAGATCCGCAAGCTTAATAAAGGATCCCTCTAATACATACCTATACCATTCTGGGTTACACAGCCAGTTACCTGGGAAAATAACTATACAACAGTTGCTGCAGGACCAACTAAACTGCCATGGCCTTTTCAAACAGACAACATTCTCTTAGTAGAATGCTAGTTTATTTGCTTTGATAAACCCAAACTATCAGCAAGGGTGAAATATATCTAACATATCAGCAAACCATGCAGATTCTACTCGATACAAAATCAGCAGCTATTTTCTTACATGAAACTACTGAAAAAAGCATTTCACAATTAAAACATTTTTGATGCTTACATCATGAAATACTTTTCCTGGTTCTAACTCACTTTATTTCCAGCAAGACCCAGAACCTCCTGTCATATTCATTATGTGTCACCCCTCCCGAATCTGACAGATTTGTCCCTATATGCTGTTGCAAAAAGAGCTCACCCACTCCAAGAAGAAATGCTACATGGGATTCATTTAGTGACATTTAAGAGGCAGTGGAGGGAAGGAAAGATAAAGAGTGGGGTGGGGGGGTGGAGTACAGTTGTGTACACTTACCATAAATGTAGATGTTCGAGTGTATTCACTGTTACAGTCATCACATTTGGGTTATCTGTTTGCAGTAGCCCTCAGTCGGCAAAAAGTCTTGGATCCTGCATCGGTTGCTGTCTCATCTTCCATGAAGTCAGGTAGTCAGAAGTATAAAGCATGCAGCCAGTGCCATTACATCAGTTTTTCTTGCCCCAGATGTCAGGTGCCCCTCTAATGGGAAGGAATTACAGATATATATATATATATATATATATATATATACACACAAGGTTACACCTCCAACAAAAAAGCAAATACACCAAAAAGCTTTAAGCATAGTAAACAAGAATAGATGTATAGCCAAAAGAAGTCAGGGGGCTGAAGGGAGGGTAACCAGGACTGCATATACATTTATGGTAAGTGTACACAGCTGTACTATGTTCTTCATGTTTCACTGTTGCAGTCATCACATTTGGTTTGGGTAGATTCCCAAATCTAAGGATGGGAGGAGAAAATTAGATAGCATTAGGACCAGCTATAAGGCCCTGCAAGACTGCAGTGGCAAAGCCAACTCTGGATTTAGAGAAAACTGGCAAATGGTAATGCTTGGTGAAGGTATGTACAGAACTCCAGGTAGCAGCTTCTAGGATGCCCCTGATACTGACACCTCTGAGAAAGGCTGTGGAGGTAGATGCAGCCCTGGTTGAATGTGGTCTTGTCCCCTGTGGGATGGGTTTTCCATGGTGCTTATAGCAGAAATGAATGCAATGGCCTATCCATTTAGAAATGGCTTGCTTTGAAATGGCCTTCCCCTCTGCCCCTGCAGCAAATGCCACCAGCAGCTGTTCAGTTTTCCTGAGAGGTTTAGTCCTGTCCACGTAAAATCTAAGTTGTCTGTGCACATCTAAGGAGTGCAGTATTATGTTCCCCTTTGTTCTGTGGATTAGAAAAGAAGGTTGGCAAATGAATGGACTGATTAACAGCCACACTGGATACTACCTTGGGCATGAAAGAGGGATTGGTCCTGAGGGAAACCATGTCCACATGAAAGATGATGAAAGGCTCCACTGCCATGAGGGCCTGTAATTCAGACACCCTTCTTGCTGATGGCTAAAAGGGAGGTTGTTTTCCAAGAAAGGAATTTCAACTCTACATTTGCAGCTGGTTCAAAAGGAGGTAGAGTGAGTTTTTCCAATACAAAGTTAAGGTCCCAGGCTGGAGTTGGGGCTCTCCTAGGCAGTCTTAAGTTTTTGGCCCCTCTGAGGAACTGCTTGAGCAGTGGATGAGAGAAGAGGGGTGGTTCTGTGTTGTAATGAACTGAAATGGCTGAGGCATGACTTTTGATGGAGGAAATGGAAAGGCCCTTGTGAAGCATCTCAGTTAAGTATTGAAGAATCTGAGGTAAATTGGGAGCTGCTGTGCCCATCCCCTGAGTTTGGTTCCAGGAACAGAATCTTTTCCATTTTTCAGCATAAGATTTTCTAGTACTAGGCCTCCTTGCCTCCAGAATGACATCCAACACTTGTTTACTGAGGGATGGTAATGGAGAGATCAGATAATTAGCCAGGCTGCCAAGTTCAAGGTTTGAAGCTGAGGGTGCAGAATTTGGCCCTCCTGTAGGGGTCTGAGGCAGGTGCCATGGTGCCAGCAGTGACACACTGCACAAGAGGGGGTACCATTGTTGGCGTGGCCAGTTTGGTGCAATCAGTACCGTCCTTGGTTTGTCCTGTTTGATCTTTAGTAGTACCTTGGAGAGGAGAGGCAGAGGAGGAAAGGCATAAACTGATAGACTTTTCCAAGTGAAGGACAGGGCATCCACTTTCTAAGCTTGTTTGTGGGGAGTCCTTGTGCAGAATTTGTCCAACTGATAGTTCTGGGGGGAGGCAAACAGGTCTATTTCTGGGCTCCCCCATTTATTTATCAACATGTTGAATGTCTTTGGTTTCAGTTTCCACTTGTGTGGGTCCATGAGATTTCTGTTTAGTTCGTCTGCCAGTGTATTTAGCTTTCCTGGCAGGAATTGAGCCTGGAGGTGCACTTGGTAGCTCAAGGCTGTGTTCCACAGAGCCATGGCTAGCCTGCAGAGAGGGTATGAGTGGGTTCCCTCCTGCTTGTTTATGTACCACATAACAGTGGTGGTATCTGTCTTTACCATTAATTGTGCTGAAAGAATGTGGTCCTTGAAGGTTGTTAGAGCATTTTGTACAGCTAACATTTCTTTTTGATTTATCTGCAGGTGCATTTGACTTGGGTTCCATTTGCCCTGAATGCACTTCCCTGCCAAGTGAGCTCCCATGCATAGTCTGATGCATCTGTTGTTAGGGTTTGGGCAGCAGGGGGTAGAGTGAATGGCAGTCCCTTGTTTTGGTGGCAGGCCTCTGCCCACCAAAGGAACTCTATCTGTAGGCAAGGTATGATATGAATCATTGCTTCTAGATCCTGAGAATGTTGACACCATAGGCTTTTTAGATACCATTGTAGTTCCTCATATGCAGTCTTGCATATTTAATTAAGAGAATGCAGGAGGCCATGAACCCCAAGGCTTGCAGTATTTGTCTTGCAGATAGTAGGGTCTTTGTGGCCATTAGTTTGAAGTAGGCTGTCAAATGAACTTGTTTCTCTGGCATGAGGAAAGCCATCTGGGAAGTTGTGTTCAAGCTTGCTCCCAGGAATACAATTTGTTGGCAGGGTACAAGTTGTGATTTCTTTTCGTTTATGGTGTACCCCAGAGAAGTTAGCACTTTTTGTACAAATGCTAGATGATTCAATAGTATGTCCTGGATTTCTGTCTGAATTAGACAATTGTCCAGGTATGGGTATATTTGAATATTTATTTGCCTGAAAAATGCAATAACAGGAGCTAGGCACTTTGTGAATATCCTGGGTGCAGTAGATAAGCCAAAGGACAGTGCAGAGAACTGATAGTGCATGAAGCCTGCTTTGAAGCATAAGTATCTTCTGCAAGATTCCCTGATTGGGATGTGCAGGTAGGCTTCCTTTAAATCCAGTGTTGCCAACCAGGCATCCTTGCCTAGCATAGGAAGCAACTGGTGAAGATTTAGCATCTTGAATTTTGGGATCACCAAAAAGGTGTTTAGGACAGAGAGGTCCAGGATAAGACTCCAGGAGTTGTCTTTTCTGGGAACCAGGAAAAGTCTTGAGTAGAACTTGTCCTCTTTCCTCTTCTGGGTCAGTTTGAATAGCCCTTATACTTAAGAGAGAGAGAACTTGCTTTTGAGCCATTGCCCACTGATTTGGGGGTAGATCTGGCCAACCGTTTGGGGTTGGTAAAGTGTGGAAGTGAAATCTGTATCCTTGGGAAACTATTTAAAACCCATTTGTCCTGGGTAATGAGTTCCCAGTTTTTTGCCTGCAGAGCAATCTTTCCCCCTAAAGGAGCAGTCAGTTGAGAAGGGCTTGAAAGTTTTAAAGTTAAGTCATTGAGACAGTTTTCCATAGGCTGGAGTCTTACTACACCCTGCTTTGGAAGTGAGAGCCCTCCACTGCTTAGTGATGTGTGTACCTTGGGACTGAAGTCTGGGTGTTCTGCTGGTTCTGGGTTTGGACTGAGAAGGCCTGGAAGAGGCAGGAAAGGGCCAATTCTAAGAGGGCAAATACCTGCTAAATTTTGGAGGCTGTACTTGCAGGAAAGTTTTAAAGTTAAGTCATTGAGACAGTTTACCATAGGCTGGAGTCTTACTACTCCCTGCTTTGGAAGTGAGAGCCCCCCCACTGCTTAGTGATGTGTGTACCTTGGGACTGAAGTCTAGGTGTTCTGCTGGTTCTGGGTTTGGACTGAGAAGGCCTGGAAGAGGCAGGAAAGGACCAATTCTAAGAGGGAAAATACCTGTTAAATCTTGGAGGCTGTACTTGCAGGAAATCTTTAACAGTTTGCATAGATTTAGCTTTTTCCTCTATCTTTTTAAGTATGTCTTCTGCTTTGTTACCAAACAGGTGGTCCTGGTTTAAGGGAGCATCCAGCAATTTAGCTTTAACATAATCTGGCAAAGATTGCTCCTTAAGCCAAGCATGCCTTCTAAGTACAGACCCAGTGACAGCAGCCTTGCAAGATGCCTCTAGTGAAATAAAACCACATTGCAAAGTATGTTTGCCAACTTGTGCAACAGAATGCAATAAATCCTGTAAATCTTTATTTTCAGCACAGTCAGGAATCAGCATCAGTTTCTGTTTAAGCAATCCAATAATATGCTGCTGATACTTTAATATATGAAACTGGCAGTTTAAGGCCTTAATGGCCAAGGTTGCAGAAGTGTATACCTTCTTACCCCGTCTATCAAGCGCCCTGGAATCTCTATCAGAGAGGGTAGGATTTTTGGCAGTAGTAGCCTTAATGACCTTGGGTCCCTGTGAAATGGTCTCAGGATCCACTGTAGGATTTTTAAACAGGAACTTGTGAGAGTGAGGAACCCTGTAATATCTATCTGGTTTTCTGGGAGCAGGAGGTAAGGAGTCAGGGGCCAAGCTAGATTCCGAAAATACATCATCAACAATATCCAGTACAGGGGGGATAGCTAAAGGCCTATGTTGGGGCAGGAGTAAGAAATCCCTAAGCCTCTTTTTAGAATCAGAGTAATCCTGGCTTTCCCAGCGAAAATGCTCCCTAAGAGTATGCGAGGTTTCACTAAAAGAGAAATCCTCTGGAGGGGAAGCAGAGGGAATAGAGTCCTCTGCATCAGAATCCTCATAGACAGATAAGGGTAAATCCTGGTCATCAGAGGAAACAGAAATTTCAAAATCCTGATCAGACGAATCATAAGCAAATTCAGTCCTAGGTCTCTTAGAGGGGAGAAGGTTGGCTTCCCCTGATTAAAGTAATAAGATCTTCAGCCATTCTTATCATTTGTTTTTTACGCATAGAGTCCTGACCATGCGGACTGGGCGTCGGCTTTCTAGACATGGATCGAGTTTTAGGCCTTGAAGAAGAAGATGGCATCAGTTTAATATGCAAGTCAGTAGGCCTGAATACACCCTCAGAAGCCGGTGCCTGCACAGCGGCTCCAGATCCATCCAAGGTAGAGACATCCGCAGGTTCCACAGTAGAAGCATTTTGCGGCATACCAGACTCCGAATGGGTCTCAATAGAGGCCTGTGAATCTGAAGTAGCGGGTATCAGGGGCTGTGAAAGCATCTCACTGAGTACTGTCAAACTGACGACTAGCTTAGGAAAAGCGTCATCGGCAGCTTTAGACCTCGGCGGTCTGTCTCTGTCTTTATCTTTGCGTTTTTTCGGAATGTCAGTAGTCGGGTGGCTTACTGAAGCCATATCTGGGTAATTGAACTGAGTACCAAAATATTTAGAAGCGTAAATATACCAGCGACGAATAGTTTGTTGTTTAAATAAGGCACAAAACCAACAGCGAGGTACATTGTGGTCAGGGCCTAGGCAAGGAATACAGTCCGAATGAAAATGTTTATGAGGTATTTGCTTTCCACAAGAAATGCAATTATTGACTTTTACTGACATCGGTTTAGAGCAAGAAAAAGTTTCCCCAATGGAGTACTTAGCTTAGTTGAAGACTTTGCCAAATGAT